>NC_052074.1:14054445-14354445 GCF_015852505.1 Tachyglossus aculeatus
TTTAAATGGGGAGAATTTTTGTTAGCTCCTTTTGATATCCCTGCCCTTCAGTTCTGGATCTGCTTTGTAGGTGAGGAAACTATGGCTGGGATTCATTCATTCATTCAATCGTATTTATTGAGCGCTTACTGTGTACAGAGAACTGTACTAAGCGCTTGGGAAGTACAAGTTTGCAACATATAGAGACGGTCCCTACCCAACAGCGGGCTGGGATTGATTTTCACCATCATCTCTTTATGCTAAACTGTTCAAATTCCCCTGAACTCCTGAAGCCTTTTCCGACCTCTGTTCCCTCATCTTCTATCAGGGCAAAAAAAAAACAAACAAACAAAAACCAAACAAAAAACTAGATTTTCAAACCTTAGAGCAGGTTTGGGGTTCTGGTTGGGGCTCCATGGTTTTGATGAATTCTCATCTTTGTTGTCACTGGCACTGTCAGACCATCATTAATACGTTAGATATCTGACCTGGGACATTCTGTTCTTTGGGTCTTAGAAATGCCAAGTTTAAGTCCATAGGAATTTAAAACATTTGTATTTCCTAATATCCCATCTTGCTTGGGAATAGTAGCGTAGAGGAAAAAGCAGAGGATTGGGAGTCAGAGGACCTGGGTTCTGCTTCCAGCTTCTTCACTTGCCTGCCATGGGAACTTGGGCAAGTCAACTTCTCTGTGCCTCAGTTTCCTCATGTGCTCTCCTTTCCCCTTAGACTGTCCGCATGATTGTGAGGTCATGTGGGACAGGAATGCCATCTAATCTGATTGTGTTGTAGCTACCCTAGTGTTTAGTACAGTGCTTGGCACATAGTGAGTCCTCAACGGATAGCACAGTTATTATTATTATTACTATTCTATGATTAGACAATGCAGGTGAACTTTTCCTTGATGTTTTTCCTGCTTATTAATCAATGGTATTTATGTCCAGTGCTCTGCACACAGTAAGCGCTCAATAAATACGATTGAATGAACTGAGCGGTTATTGCGGGCCGAGCAAGTGTAAGCACTAGGGTTCGTGTTTCCTGCCCACAAGGAGTTTACAGTCTAGGGGAGTAGAAAAAGGCCAGAATTTCAGATAATCTTTCTAGTGTGCTTTCCCAGCTGTCAATTTCCAGAAAAATAATGTCTTTGTTCTCCCAGATACCCAAACTACAGTGTGCACACATTTAATTGACGGGTATTATTGAATACTTACTATATGAAGAGCACTGTACCAAGCCCTTGGGCGCACACTCCAATGAGCGGGCAGTATTTTCACAAACAGGTCTCAAGCACACACAGTTGCAGCCCCCCCATCAGCAGTGTCATCTTCAAACTAAAGAACAAATATGTACCGACTTTCAGAAAGGAGTTATTTGGGTCCCTGGGAAACCCTGGGTTCAATCCCTCCTGAAGTTTTCCCGGAGAGCTGCGGCTACCGTGCATAAGCAGACATCTCGGTGGCAGGGGTTGGATTAGTAGCTGTTTAGCAAATGTGATGGCTGTTCAGGGCGATTCATTCATTAAATCCTATTTATTGAGTGCTTACTGTGTCCAGAGCACTGTACTAAGCACTTGGGAGTGTACAATACAGACACAATACCTGCCCACAACGAGTTTAAAGTCTAGAGGAACTGTGCCAACCGTTGGTATAGCTACCAGGCAATCAAATCAGATACAGTCCCACATGGAACTAACACTCTAAAGGGTACAGAGAGCAGGTATTTTAGCCCCATTTTACAGAAGAGGGAATCAAGGCACAGAGCAGCAGTGAGCAGCGGAGCAGAAACAGCATGGCCTAGTGGAAAGACCTCGGGCCTGAGAGGCAGGGGACTTGGATTCTAATCCCAGTCAAGTCATTTAACTTCTCTGCACCCCAGTTTGCTCATCTTTCATTTATTCATTCAATCGTATTTATTGAGCACATCCTGTGTGCTAAGCGGTTAGGAGAGTACCATACCACAATCAACAGACACATTCTCTAACCTGTGAAATGAGGATGAAATATCTTTGCTCCCTCCCTCTTAGACTGAGAGCCCCTTGTGGGACAGGGACTGTGTCCATTCTGACTTCACTGGACAGTGCTTTACACATATCCATAATTTGTACATCTACTTCCTCCCCTCAGATTGAACACTGCTTGAGAGCAGCGAATGTGTCTACCAACTCTGTTATATTGTACTCTCCCAGGTGCTTAGTACCGTGCTCTGAACACTGTAAGTGCTCAATAAATATGATTGATTGATAGGCAGTGCTTAAATACCACCATTATCATCACACAGAGCTCAGTGACGGAGATTACTACCCCCTTATGGCACTGGGAATTGCCCTCTTTCAGTGTCTGCGAGGAGCTAGCTGACAGGACCCTGCTTTATTTGTTGTCCAAGGACTACATTTTAGGAAGGCCTCCCGGTATTTATTAAACACCCATAAGATGCTTGGGGTACATGTTCAAAAATGAACGTGTTCCCTGCCCTCAAGAACTTTGCATCTAATAGGATAATAAATCCATATCTGCACAGACACTTCAGTCTATACCTATATGCTCAGTATCAGGAGGTGACTGAGTGGGTCACAGGCTCTCCTGAGAGGGCGAGAAATTATTTGGAAATTCTGCAAATTGAATTAGACCTGGCACTCTGTGTTCAGCTGACGGTGACCCAAGTGAACGTTTCTCAAGATGAATGCAGAGACATTCATAGGACACATGCCATTCTGCAAGAGCGCTTGTGGGCAGTTTTGAAAAATGGACAACTCTGCTTCATATCTTGGAAGGAAGCATCTGAGAGCAGCAGTGAAATCACCTTGGTACTGGTTATAACTCTTCCAAGAGATACCAAAACAAAGACAATGCGAAAACAAGCAATACCCAAGTGAGATTCATTGAAAGGAAGAGATAGACCTTAATTAACTCTGGACAAGGTTATTGTTATTTAAGGAAGTGGGAGGATCTTTTCAATAAAACTCCCTTTTCCCCCCTGATTAGTACTTTGTTGTTAATCTCTTGCATCAGCCTAGATTGCACTGGTCTAGCTATTGATATAATAACAAAATGTACAGTTTTCTCAGGCTTATTTAAAGTAAAACCCACAAATGGGTACATTGGAAGTGGCTTCCTTTTAACTCATTCATGCTGTTGTGGGTGTTGGCGGGATAGGATGCATCAGAGAGGGGCAAGTGGGATTGGGCAGAGACATTTCTAAAGAAAAGATTAATTTTTGCTGTATCAAGTTTAATTCATTCATTCATCCAATCGTATTTATTGAGCGCTTACTGTGTGCAGAGGACTGTATAAGCAGTCTAGATGTGTGTGAACACTGATCTTCCTCATGTGGGAAGAAGCTAGAGGAGGGGGATCACATCCGTCTCACTTGCACTTTACTGCACCAGCACAGAACCAGAGTGGACCCAATAAATGTGTTATCTGTTGGGCAATTACTAAGTGCCAGACACCATTCTAAGCCCTGAGGAAGATACAGTGTAATCAGATCAGACTTAGTCCCTGTCCAAACATAGGACACAGTCTAAGGGAAAAAGAGAACAGGTATTTAATCCCTATTTTTCAGAGGAGGAAACTGAGGCACAGAAAAATTAAGTGACTTACCCATGGTCACGCAGCAGGCAAGTGGTAAAGACAGGATTAGAACCCAGGTCTTCTGACTCCCAGTTCTGCATTGTTTCAACTAGCCCATGTTTTGGTGATCATGGTGAGGATATTATATGCTCTCAGGTTTTCTTTTGGAATATGTATGTGTATGTATGTGTGTGTGTGTGTGTGTGTGCACACATGTGTATGTGTGTGTGATTTTCCCTGAATGTGTCCATTTTTGCAGCTGCTGACTTGGCTCTGATTTTTCTGCAGAGTTGACTTGCTGATCCACTGAGTCCCCACCCTGCTCCGCTTAAGTTATTCTAGGGCCAGTGAAATCAATCTTGGTCTCTAGCTATTGGAGCACAGTTGATAAATTCATTTCATTTACTCTTTTGAGTGCCTTGAAGCCTACAGCCTTTTAGTTTGATTTTTTTTTCAGACATCTAATTGGCTCAGACCTTCCTGGTGTTGATTCTAAATTTCAATGTTTGTCTGGCACTGATGGGAATTTTTTTTTTTAGCTGGAAAGGATTCTTTTCCCCTTAGAGTGCTGAGGCATTTCTCTTATCTTCTGCTCAGGTACGCCTTTCATATCTCAACTTTGGACTGATTTTGCCAAGAACCAGTCAGTAGCCTGAATGATAGAGCCTGCAGCCTTCAGGGCTAAGCTCAAAGCCACTCTCAGCTCTTTCCTGGGGTCAGCACCTGCTTTAGCAGTATACAATAGCATGATTTGCTTCCCTCGAGTCAGTTTACCCTGATTTTTTTTTCCCTGAAAATTAAAAAAAAAAATCACTGGCATCTGAAAACCCTAGTAAAGTGGGTGAGAAGGGCAAGAACAAACAGATTTGAACTGAGTTTGAGCTCTTTCTCTATCTTTTTTCTAGGGAGGTTGAGCACCTCTTGACTGCCACTGGCTTCCCGTAGTCCTGAGGAAGGTCCAACCTCACCCAAACTGCATTGGTTCAGGATGAGACTCACCATCCAGAGGGTGGCCAGGGACAATTTGGCCTTGGATCCCGGATCATCCAGGTGGATCCCAGGACATGCCCCACCTTGGCATCCTGCAGAGAGCAGGTTGGTTTGGGGGCTTCCCTCTTCAGAATTCCCAAAACTCTCTATCGTCAAGCCTGAAGCAGTCTTGGGTGTCACAGACGAAGCCTGACTCCTGAGCCAGTGAAACAATAACTCAAATCCTTGGGGGTCTAGAACTAAGATCTGCAGCCCCAATATCTATTTTGGGCCAGTTGGAATCCTCCTGATTTACTTCTGACAGATATGTTCACCCGAGGGGAGTCCTGGGATTAATAATAATAATGATGGCATTTATTAAGTGCTTATTATGTGCAAAGCACTGTTCTAAGTGCTGGGGAGGTTACAAGGTGATAAGGTTGTCCCACGGGGGCTCACAGTCTTCATCCCCATTTTACAGATGAGGTAACTGAGGCACAGAGAAGTTAAGTGACTTGCCCAAAGTCACACAGCTGACAATTGGCGGTGTCAGGATTTGAACCCACGGCCTCTGACTCCAAAGCCCGTGCTCTTTCCACTGAGCCACGCTGCCTCTCTATTCTTCTTTCCTGACCTAACTCAAGGGTTTGGGAGGGAATTAGATGGATCTGGGTACTGAAGAAGCCAAATGGCAAGGCAGTGGCCTTTGGATGACTGTTTACAGCTCCCTATTAGCTCCCTCTTAGACAATCCTCTCACCTCTCACTTTTGCCATCTCCATCATCACCATCATCTATGTATTTAATGCTTACGTTGTACTACACTTATCTGCTAGATTTTAAGGGGACATATCAAAAAGAACAAAATAAAGCCCCTCCTTGAAGACATTTACAGTCTAATAGGGGGATAAAATATGAAACATGTCTAAATAAGGTACAATCAATCATTTATTGAATGCTTACTCTGGGCAGAGAACTGTACTAAGCACTTGGGAAAGACTACTGTAAAGTAGACACAATCCCTGCACCTCAAGGAGTTTACAAACTAGTGAAAGTGACTGGATTCAGAAATACATACCAAAAATACAGATAACATACAAAACTGTTGGAACCTGTTGTGATCCAAGTGACCTGAATAGCTGGCGAATCGCCCGGAGAAGATTTTCTCCCTTCAGCTTTCTTAGTTTCGGATCTAGGAGAAAGAGCAAAGAAAGTGGAATTATGGAGTACAGAGAAGAATAGGCCACAGGCCAACTACATGCAGGTTTTTAAGCCTACCCCCAGGAGATAAGGACTATTTGAATCCCAACTTTATGGTCGCAACAGGGGGCAATGGACTTTCACTGTGGTATATGGAGCTTCGGTTAGATGGTGACTCTTTTGCATTGAACTCTACCAAGCTCTTAGTATAGTGTTCTGCACACAGCAAGCACTCAGCAAATACCATTGATTGGATGACTGTGTGATACAAGATCAGAAGTCAACCAAAAAAATTCAGGGGCCCCTTAAAAACAGGATGGGTTCAGCCTTAGTGGAGATGGGAGAATGGACAAGAGCCTCTCTGGTCCATGGAGGCTATGGTTCTGAGAAATGTATTCCAGATCTCCATTCAGTCAATCCGTTTACAAGATACACCCCACAGCCTCGATGTTTCACTCCTTTCTGAAATCTGTTTGTAATCGTCACCCAGAGTCCCATATTGAGAGCGGAAAGCTATTCAACTTTTTGGAAAGCATGCAGTCCTTCTTTCTCATTTCTCTCCACTCTGTCATGCATCTGACACAGACCCAAGCCGCTCTCTAGCTGCTTGCCATTTATTTTTCCATCTTCCCTTCAGATGTTGATAGATCCCAGTGAGGTCGTTTCTCTCTCAGGTCTCATTTCCTTGGCCTTCTGGAGCAGATGATACTTCAATACCCAATTTATTTTAATTGCTGGATGCCATCACCCCCTGGTTCTCTCCCCAGCCCCATCAAACCCACCATCACTATCCCTGTGGAGAACAGGGCAGTTAGCTATATTTTCCAAAATGGGACTCGTGCTGATCTTTAGGAACTTATGAAGCATTTTTCCCCCAACAAATCGAGTCCAATGTATTTGTTACTGAACTCAGAATATTCTTTCGGGGGATGAGGTTTGTTTGGGACTGTAGTCTCCTCCAGAGGTTCTACTTCTTTTCAGGATAACCTTCTCAACTTCACTTTGTATCCTGCAAAACGAGATTTAGAGCCACATTGGTAATGTGGGCTTAAGGCTTCTGAAGTCTCCCACCATAATCGGTTCCTGATATTGGAGAGGAGTTTGGCTTGTGTTTGTTTCTCTTCAGCACATCATTTTTTTCCCCACTCTCTCTAGCAGGATTCCATGATCAACAGACTTTATACAGTTTCCAGATTCTGAGCTAATTCTAACACTCCTATGAAATTCTTTTTCCCTGGAACTTTTAGATGATTCTTAATATGGAAAAACTCTCTCTGTTTTCATGCCTTTAGCATCTCCTGAACTTTCTCCAATCAGAGAATACTGGGTGATGATGAACGTTTATTGATGTCTGAACCCAGGCCAAGAAAAAGGGTTTGAGCAAGAAATTGGAGGTAATCAATCAATGGTATTTATAAAGCACTTACTGTGTGCAGAGCACTGCACTAAGCTTTGGGAGAGTACAATACAACAGAGTTAGCAGACCCGTTCCCTGTCCACAACAAGTTTACAGTCTAGAGGGATGAGTGATGAGAACAAGTCACAGTGGCTTGACACACAGTAAGCACTTAACAAATACCAACATTATTATTATTACCTTAAAGTCAACGGTCACGAGCTTCTGCCTAATGCAGAGATGAATGGGTAACTGTTGGGGGTTTTTGAAAAGAGAGTAGGTGAGAGCAGAATAATTGTTTAGTAAAATGATCTAGACAGCAGAGAGAAGTACGGACTGGAGAGGGGAGGGATTAGAGGCAGGGAGACCAGTGATAAGGCTGGTAGTGTTGAATGTGGAAAGCAAAAGAGAAATAAATAAGACCAAGATAACACCACAATTACAAGTCAATGAAACTGGGAGGAGAGATTGATAACAACAGGGAATTTGGGAAGGGAAAAGTTTGATGATGAAATGTTTTAGATTTAGATGGTGTCAGGACAGCTAAGGACATATGTACTGAAAACAGCAAGACACTTGAGACCAGAGAGAAGCTGAAAAAGGACTGGGCTGAGAGAGAATAGTGCTGGAGATTCATTTGGAGAATCATTCACGTGCAAGGGGCTACTGCAAGCAGGGAAGGATGAGCAGCTAGAGGGTGTGAACATCAAATGGAGTGGAGCAGAGAACCACGGGCTGATCCTTTGTGGGGATATCCACAGTTAGTGGGAGAAGGAGAAAGGGAGCAATGAAGAGCCAGTCAAGGAGCCAAGAAAAGTGGGAAGAAAATGAAGCAAGGGTGATGGTCCTGAAATAGAGGCTAGAATGAATGTCAGGAGAAGAGAATACCCATTAGTGGCAAAGGCACCAGAGAGGTTCAGAATGAGGAGAGTGAGAGTCTATTGGATTTGGCAAGGAGGTGGTCCTTAGTGACCTGAATTTGAATCATGGGAAGGATTCGGACAGATTGCAAGCATCCAGGAGGGAATCAGTGGAGGAGGCTGCCATGGCCAAGGACCGAGAGGGTGTGAAACCTGGGCTTTGCTCAGTTGGGCCAGTCGCTAATTTTGTTGACTGTTGGTCACTTGTAGCCTCTAAATGAGGAGGAAATGAATCTGTAGAGAAGATAAAAGCCAGTTTTTGCATCGTTGCTTTGAAGCTTCCTATAAAGAATATGAGATTTCACCAACAGCTTGTGCTGGGGGCTGAGGGCTGGATTCATGCCCTGTGAAGTTTCATTACAGGGAAGGCTCCTGGCCAACTATTTCTGCTGATGCGTGGGCTTATGGGGGCCCGTATGGGAGCCAGTGGGATGATAGGTTAAAGTAGCCTCATCTGGAAGTCAGCAAGGCAGAAAATCACAGTCTTAGCACCAGACCTAGTCAACAAAAGCTACTGCGGTCTTACTTTATTGGGGGAGGGCAGTGTTCCTTCAAACCTTTGGTCCTGCGTTGGTTCTAAAGCCACAGATCCAGCTTTTTTCCTGAGGGGTCTTTGCCATTGGAGGCTGGGGAAACCTCGTTGTTAAAAGAAGGCTAGGTCACAGGGACTGTCAATAAGGCCAAAGTTGAAAGGAAAGGTGAGGCTATCTGACCCAAACAAAACTTGATTATTGAGGGAAAGGGGGATTGAGGACGGCAAATTATTCAGCTTTCCTGGAGCCGATGAAAAGAGAACTGTCAGAGGCAGGAGACTATTGACTCTGCTATCAACGGCAGAACCCTTGGCCTGGAATGCCCTCCCTCCGCACATCCGCCAAGCTAGCTCTCTTCCTCCCTTCAAAGCCCTACTGAGAGCTCACCTCCTCCAGGAGGCCTTCCCAGACTGAGCCCCCTTCTTCCTCTCCCCCTCCTCCCCCTCCCCATCCCCCCTGCCTTACCTCCTTCCCCTCCCCACAGCACCTGTATATATGTTTGTACAGATTTATTACTCTATTTTACTTGTACATATTTACTATTCTATTTATTTTATTTTGTTAATATGTTTTGTTTTGTTGTCTGTCTCCCCCTTCTAGACCGTGAGCCTGCTGTCGGGTAGGGACCGTCTCTATGTGTTGCCAACTTGTACTTCCCAAGCGCTTAGTACAGTGCCCTGCACACAGTAAGAGCTCAATAAATACGATTGAATGAATGAATGATGGACTCACTGTGTGACCTTGTGCAATCACCACGTCCCGTTCCTCAATTCGTCATCTGTAAAATGAGGACGACAATATATGTCCTTCCTGTCCTCAGAAGGTTGTCCTGAGGACAAAATGGGATAATGTATATGAAAGCCACCTGAGGTCTTAGGCAGAAATGTCCTAAAGAAATCCAAAGTTTTATCTTTTTCGGGGTCTACTTAAACAGATACTTTGCTTCAGTCCTACCCTGTGTGTAGTCGCAGAAGAATTTTACCTTCAAAGGCAACCCTTGTCTTCCTGATCTGCACATTTACTCAAAGTAATATTACATACCTCAATTGGGAGAACCTGAGGATGTGTCACCCGTTGCCTGATGCTAAATACCTGCCAAGATTCTTGGAGGAAGGGATATTGTTGTAAAAGTCAGCTGAAAAATAGTTCATGCCTTCCCATCTTACTGAGAATATTTATTGTCATAGACTGTGACACTTTCTGACAAAGTAATGCTGAGTAGAATAATGTGTTCTTTTCAACAGTGTTCCTCGCTGTAATTGAGGTAATATGAAGACAAAAATTGAAGTCCCCAGATGATTAAAATGCAGTTCATGATCTCCAAGAATAAATATCCTGAATGTTTTGGGGGAAGTTATTCAGTAACTCATCTGTAAAAGTACAAGTCTGTAATATCAATTTATTTAATGTCTGTCTCCTCCCTCTCAACTCTTTGTGGACGGGGAACATATCTACCAACTCTGTTATATTGTACTTTCTCCAGCACTTAGATCAGTGCTGCAGAGAATAAACGCTCAATAAATCTGAGTGATTGACTGATCATTGTATTGCTGTCTTAGGACATTTAGAACATGATACTTGTTTTATGTGCAGGGAATTGTTGTCTCTACAAAAATCTGAGAGAATAGAGTCAGACATGTTACAGAGCAGGTATGAATCACCCAACTCCATTGTTTTTGTTCTATCAGTCAATAGCATTATCAATCAATCAATAGAATTCATTGAGCATCTACTGCATGCAGAACACTGTTCTATATACTTGGGAAATTACAATGGAAGAAAACAAAGTCACCATCCCTGCCCAAAAGAAACTTTCAATCTATCTCTGATGGGCACATCTATTTCCCGGGCATCTCTGAGCATGAATTAATTGTCCTTCACATGGTCGAGCCTCTTCATTTAAGAAAAAGTGCCATTCTCTACTTCCCCAGCACTATCTGAACATGAATCTCACTGAAGGACAGCTTTCTGAAAAATCAAGCTGGCCCTGATCAACATTCTTTCCTATTTGCTAATGAGAGTGGGCTTTGTTCAGGTTAGGATGATGGGTGTAGTTATCCTGATATAGCTCCATTTGGAGGTCAGATAGCTTCATTTTCTGACTTTGACCCCATCCCCATTCATTAAAAATGATAGTGGTACATCCTCAGAAGAAACGTTATAGGAGGTCTGATATGGACAATTCATTTTAACCTATCATGCTGACTGAGAATTTCAGCAGTTCTAGGCCTAGCCAGTTAAAGGGGGGGTCATAAAGCAACCCCTTCGGTGGTGGTGGTGAAATAAATAGGAGCAATGGGGCATGCCCTCCATTGAAACAGTGCCTGAAGGGTAGAATCCTACAGTTGATATTTGCAGCTTTATGGAGGGACTAAGTCCCCAAAAAGTCACACTCTTTGAGACTGTGCACTTGGTTTATCAGAGTGCCCCTCCAATTCCAGAAGCAGTCTCTGATGCCTGTTGATTCTTTTCAGCTTCAGGATCTGGGTGGGTAAGAGGGAAGAAACTTTGTTCCCAACTCCCTCGCTTCTTCCCACCCAAGCTCTGACTCAGAGGTAGCAGCTGGGAGGCATTGAGTCAGCTTGAGAGGCCCTGCCAGAGAGGAACTCGTCCTGGTTTCAAAACCTTGGTGACGGCCCCAAAGGCCCCCATCTGTGTACACCATATGGGATAGTTGGGCCACGGAGACAGACCCTCTATATTAATGCCTCCTCTGACCGCCAGGAAAACATTGATTGGCTCAAAAACCAGTGACATTGTCTCATTTGCTGAATCACTTTTCCTGGGACGGCCCAGTGGAAGGACATAAAAAACTAGCTTCAGGGGACATTTCTCCAAGATACATAAGCTTTTGTGCCACAAGCATGTTTGAGAATCAGGGTCCTAAGCCTAATCAGGTTAGACATAGTCCCTCTCCCAGGGTCCTAAGCCTCCTTCGTCACTCATATAAACCACACTCTGGGACCTGCCCTTAAATTCCCTGTTCCTTCTCCATCTCAGTATTAGCCTTCCTTTAGAGCATCGCATTCCAACTCCGTCACAGAACTGGCCTCTTTTGTTGTATGGTATTTGCGAAGTGCTTACTCTGCACCAGGCATTGTTCTAAGCGCTGGAGTAGACAAAAGTTAATCAGGTTGGACAGAGTCCATGTCCCACATGGGGCTCACCATCTAAATCCCCATTTTACAGATGAAGTGACTGAGGCACAGCGAAGTTAAATGACTTGCCCAAGGTCACATAGCGGACAAGTGGCCTCCTCTTCAGAACATAACATTCCTTCTCCATAGCAGTATTGACCTCCCCTTTCTGTGACTATCAGATTTAACTACAGTATCTCTAACCTCACACCAAAAGACCCTGTGAGAACCTAGATTTGCAGATCCTGAGAACCCTAGGACCCAGTTCCCAATGCTTCATAGCTTTGACCAAGGGTTCAGCCCAAACCTATCTGGGTTTCTTTCACTTCTCACCTTCTTTGATTTTCATTTGAGTGAGGTATTAATTAAAAACAGGCAGCAACCAGCTGGTTGTGTAGGTGTGCTTCCTATTTGCAATGTCTGACATCATTTGGCCTTTTGGGGGTTAAGAAAGATATTTATATTTTTTAAAATTATTAATCCAATCCTTTTAGGGGTTGATCTTTTTGGAAAATTGTTTGCCATTCTCAGAAAGTTGCCTTGAAAAGTCTTAAATGAATCATTAAAAGAAATGATTGTTTAAATAATTTTCATGTTTTCTGTTAGCTCTATTGGGTTTGCCTGTCATTCCTTGATTTTGTGATGCCTTGATAAAATTCATAACTTTGTATGTAGCATTGAAAATAAATTTGAATACTTTGCACCTTGCAGATGAGGACACTATTTGGTTTTTTTACACGTTGGCACTATGTTTGGATATACATCAACCTGCAAACCTCCAAATGAAGGCTCCGAAGATTAAGGAGTTAATCAAATAAGGCACCTGGTCTGGCCTTTCTCTTGGCTCTATCCCACTGTTTGGACTTGGGCATTGGCTCGGAACTCCCAAATTAAGCTTCTTACATAGCCTCTTTCTTTAAAACAGCATTCCCATCCCTGGGAGGGCCCAGTGAGAGAAGATCTTGTCTTACTCTGCCACGTCATCTCCGACCCATAGCGACACCATGGACACATTCTCTTCCACAATTTTTTTTTATTTTTTGTGATGGTATTTGGTAAGCACTTACTATGTGCCAAACACTGTTCTAAGCGCTGGGGCAGATACAAGGTAATCACGTTGTCCCACGTGGGGCCCACAGTCTTAATCCCCATTTTACAGATGAATTAACTTAGACACAGTGAAGTTAAGTGACTTGCCCAAGGTCACACAGCAGACAGGTGGTGGAGCCAGGATTAGAACCCACAACGTCTGACTCCCAAGCCCAAGCTCTTTCCATTGAGCCATGCTGCTTCACTAAAAGCAAATTGGACACAGTCCCTGGCCCACATTGGCTCACAATCTTAATCCCCATTTTACAGTTGAGGGAACTGAGGCCCAGAGGAGTCAAGTGACTTGCCCAAGGTCGTGCAGAAGACAAGTGGTGGAGCTGGGACTAGAACCCATGACCATATGACTCCTAGGAGCGTGCTCTATCCACTATGCCACGCTGCTTCTGGAAGAGGAATTCCCCTCCTCTATCTTCAGTTATTTTTCTTGTAGTGTATCCATAGATTTTTTTTTTTTGTAAAAATACAGAGGTGGTTTACCATTGCCTCCTTCCACATAGTAAACTTGAGTCTCCTCCCTCGACTCTCTCCCGTGCCACTGCTGCCCAGCACAGGGGTGTTTTGATTTGTAGCAGATTGCCTTCCACTCACTAGGCACTGCCCAAGCTAGGAATGGAAATGCCTCTGTTTGACTTCTCCTTCTGAAGTCAAGACTGGTAGAGCTCCGTGAACTCTCCAGGTGCCACTCTGAGGGGACGAGAGAAGATGATTGCCCCCGAAAGAAACTGGAGTGGGAGAGCCATGATCCAGAGGAATTTGGTACACTGAGCAAATTAGAACAGTTGCCAAATAAGGCAGGCAAAAACTCTTGACCTCATTGCTAAACATCACCTTTCATGTGTGGAAAATCATTTCCTAGTGCTATCAAAAAGCTCTGGGTTTATGTAACACCTTCCTCCAAGGAGTGTGAAGTAGAAAAAAAAGAGAGAGGAAGAGAAGAGAGATTAAAAATCTCCAGGGGAACCCCCTACTACCTAGAAACAGGTGTGGCACTTGGGGAAGTTGCCCTACTTCTTCTAGGGGCCATTCAGGAAATTCAGCTGGAATGTTTTAGAATGGTAGTGTGTGGGTGCATTGTGGTGGAGCTCCTATCAATGGGGGTAGGAGCAGATTGGTAGAGGCCAGGAATATGGAGAGGTTTCTGGGCCACTGGAGGGTGAGCGAGAGTGTAATTGGAAAGAAAAAGGCCAAGGAGAACATTTAGAATTGTAAAAACTCCGTATGATGAGAGGGCAGAGTGAGGACAGTGGATGTGGGGTGCAAGAGGATGGAAATAATCACGGGGAGGAAGTTAGACAGTGAGTGTCAGGGTTCAGGGCGGGAGTTGACTCAGGCAAGTGAACTTTAGGGAATCTTATTTTCCACGTTGATTTGAAGGGACTCTCTCCCTCATTGTTTTCAATACATCCGTCAGAATGATGGAATTCTTGTTTTATTTGCAGTTGATTAATATATCAAGTTTGCTGAAGATCCACCTTGACCTGCTGTTGGCAGCGTTTGACACGTGTCTTCTCCCTAACAGTTTTTCTGGGTGAGGACATTCTATTTGAGGCTGTAAACCCATAAAATCATTCCTTAATATACTTCGTCTCCAGTTTCCTTCAGGGCTCATTTCCTCTTTTCTTTCATACTTTCAAGGAATTGCTTCTTAGCTCTTGCCAAATCATAGGGATAAGTGTGTGTGTGTGTGTGTGTGTGTGTGTGTGTGTGTGTTTGTGTGTGTGTGTGTGAGAGAGAGAGAGAGAGAGAGAAAGAGAGAGAGAAAGAGAGAGAGAAAGAGAGAGAGAGAAAGAGAGAGAGAGAGAGAGAGAAAGAGAGAGAGAGAGAGAGAAAGAGAGAGAGAGAAAGAGAGAGAGAAAGAGAGAGAGAGAAAGAGAGAGAGAAAGAGAGAGAGAGAAAGAGAGAGAGAGAAAGAGAGAGAGAGAGAGAGAAAGAGAGAGAGAAAGAGAGAGAGAAAGAGAAAGAGAGAGAGAAAGAGAGAAAGAAAGAGAAAGAGAGAGAGAAAGAGAAAGGGAGAGAAGGAGAGAAAGGGAGAGAAAGGGAGAGAAAGGGAGAGAAAGGGAGAGAAAGGGAGAGAAAGGGAGAGAAAGGGAGAGAAAGGGAGAAAGGAGAAAGAGAGAAAGAGAGAGAGAAGAAAGAAAGAAAGAAAGAAAGAAAGAAAGACAGAAAGAGAAAAAGAAAAAGAAAGAAAGAAAGAAAGATAGAAAAGAAAGAAAGAAAGAAAGAAAAGAAAGAAAGAAAAGAAAGGAGAGAAACTTGACTATATCTCTGATAATTTCTAATCAGTTCTCCTCCAGTCCCCACCTTCCAGGTTCTACCACTGCTAGGTGGTGAGCTCCAGTTTTAAACCTGCTGAAGATTTCTGTTTTCTCTGAAAGAGGAACACCCAAGCATCTTAGAGGTTGCAAACATATCTACTCATTAGAAATAGCCAAACCAACCTCAGCAACCTCAGTTAATAGTGGGACCACTCATGTTTAAGACAGAATATTCAATAGTCACCTAGTGCCTGTTTCATCCTTCAGTAAGACAAAAAAGATTTTAGGTTTCCTATATGAAAGCCTTCCGAAAATCAGATCATATGGGCCAATAGTTGACTCCACCTAGGGAGATTTATATATTTGGCCTCCAATTTGTTTTGCTCACAGATGTATTTTATGGTCCATTATTTTGTGTTTGTTCTAGTATGGGTTTCTGTGGTTTGGGTCAATTACATTAGGGAATTCTGCTTTTGGGAGTTCTAAAAAACATCATTGGGAACAGATTGTTCACTTCAGGAAATATGAGGAAATGTATAAAGTGCATTTTCAAAGCATATTCCACTTTGTATTCTTTTTAATCTAGTAGGAAGATGTCACAGACAATTGTTTTCTTGACTCATCATTTTTGCACTGAATAGAATAATCTCACCTATTCAGGAAAAAAAAAATCATTTTCCCCACCTCTGGTCCAAAGTTCAGGCCTATAAGTGTATTTCTATGGGCAGTATCTTCATTTCCTTTTTTTCCAGAGTCCAAAGAGAACTCATAGGGGAATATTTTAAGTAGCTTAAAATAAACTTAAAATGTAAGTTTACAAACAATTATAGTTCATTTGCAATGAATATAGATGTATTAGCCATGCACAGTCAAATAGAATTCTAGCCCTCATTTCATTTAAGCAATGAAATGAAAAAGATTATGGCTTGGAAAAAATGCATGATCATGATTAACATTTGTTCAGACTAAAATGGATGTGTTCATTTCTTTGGTGATGTACACCGTAGAACTTAAAGTCATAATTCCTTAAAAAAAATTGCAGCTCAGAATAAGTACTCCCCAAATATTCCACTATAGCTTCACTTCGATTCATGTCAAAAAACTCTTGGTCACAGAATTTCAGCTCATATCTGTCCCAGGGCTCAGTACAGTGCTTGGCACATAGTAGATGCTAAACCAATACCATGTAGAAAGTCACAGAGATGCACATTTTCTTCTTTGCAATATGTTCCTTTCTCTTAAATAATGAATAAATGGGATTTGGAGTAGCAGTAGAAGGCCAGCTCTCCCTGATTTTGACCTGACAAGGTATTTCCTTCCTAGTTCCAGGCTCAATATAACCTTGAAAAGTGACTGTTTCAAAGGCAGATGGAGCCTTTAGTTGAAAACAACCTTAAGGAGAGATCAGCCTTCTAAGTGTTCACTACCCCGATAAAATGGTAATCAGTTTAAATTCATTCCATGATTCAAGGAAGATCGCCAGAGGGTTCCGTGGAATTGGAATTTTTAAAGCAACCCAACCACCATCCCTGCCTTCAGATAGCTCTGGAAAGAATCAGTCCAGTTCGATTAGGAACAGCACATGAGGTGATTCTGATTAATGTCCCAAATTACAAACACAAGGGTAGAGAATCACAAACTGTTCGTTTTGTGCCAGCCAGCTTCTCCTTTTCAATTACTAGTTGATAAAAGGGGGTCACAGGCTCTCGCAGGGAGAAACCACTGACCCACTCTCCTACCACCCTGCCCTAGCCCACTGCGTCCTCTGCCTCCTCTTCCTCCTGGTTCTATGGAACTTGTCCCTATCCATCCTCTCTCTTTTTCACAGAGTTGTGCAAGCAACCCTGTTTGGAAAGCCTTCTAAGGCCTTATGATTCCCCAATGGTCCTAAGTGTTTGCTAAACCCTTCTCCCTTTCCCCACCAGCACATAAGTACAAATCTTTAAATCCTGCTGCTTCCCCCTACCTGAAATATATTTAAATGCCCACTCCCCTGAAAGACCCCAGGGCTGGGAGTCAAAAGACCTGGGTTTTAATCCTGACTTTGCCACATACCTGCTGTGTGAGCTGGGGCAAGTCACTTGAGTTTTCTGGGCCTCGGTTCCTTCATCTGCAAAATGGGGACTCAATACTTGTTCTCCCGCCTACTTAGATTGAGCCCCATATGGCACCTGATTATCTTGTATCTTCCCTAGTGCTGAGTACAGTGCTTGGCACATAGTAAGTGCTTAACTAATGCCACACTTATTAATTGTAAACTCCTTGAGGACAGGGATAGTGTCTACCAATTCCATTGTATTCTTCCAAGTGCAGCATTCTACACAAAGTAAGGGCTCAATAAATATGACTGATGGGTCAGCTGGTGAATCTAAAACTACCTTTTGGCAGGATGCTAAGTGGATCTGTTGTTACAGGGCTGAAATAGTGTCACAGAATTAGGACAAAATCTTGTCATTCACATTTCGGGGCACTTCTCAGCCACATTACAAAGGAAAGGCTTAGAATGAGGCTTGAATTTTAAAATCAAGGTGTTAATATCAAAACATGATTTCTTTTTAGTTCAGTTGATTTGGGGATAGGAGTTAGGCACTGATTATTCTCACACTGGAAAACGTACTCTTTCTCAAAATCCTCTCCTGTAATCTCTCTGCAACTGATCTTGCCAATTCTTTCATAAAGCCTGGAAGAGATTTTGACTTTGTTCAGGGGAAGTGAGCCTGGGCCCAGATCTCCACTATGGTGAATGGGCATCATGTCAACCCATGCCCTTGGGATTTTTGGAGTGGAGCTGTTGACATTCATCATCCTCTACGTGTGGGTGTGTGACTGCGAAAACCAGTATATGGGCAAGAGTCTTTCGATGCTGAGTACACGTAGAGTCTGTTCTCACGTGCCTATCCAATTCAAGAATGGCCAGTGCCTGTTTTTCTGGCCAAAGGATACAGTCCTGAGAGAGTCTGTGAACCGATAACTGAGGGGAGCAGATCTGGGATATTATATGGGGGGATAGGACTTGATCAGTGGAACTTATTCTTGCTTCTCTGATTTCTCTGAGAGTCTTTGTAGACTTCAGATGGATGTAGGGGAAAACTCTCAACCTGATAACCTTAAAATATTGCTGTGCCAACGAGGGTCAGAGGCAAAGAGCAAGGATATTTATGGAGGCGTCTGTACACCAGACAGCCTGCATGACCACCACATCAAGTCTGGAGAAACTTCTCTTGCAAAGGCACCTCTGAGTCCTTTGTTGTGATGGCCATTAATTTTCATTTGAAGAGTCAAAAATTCCTTGAAGCGGATAAAACAGGCATAAACACCACCAGGAAGGAACATCCAGAAACTATTAATTATGAAATTCCCCAGCTCCTAAGAGAACCTACATTAAGGTAATAGATACATTGAGGAATGGCCAGAAGTACACAAGTTACTGCTTAAACCCAGAAGGCTAACCTGAGTAGATCACTGGAGTTTTGGGACAACCCTCCTGATCCATGAATCCTGATCTGACCCCAGACACTGACTTTAATCAAGACTTTCTCCACACCATCATTTTTCTCATCAGAAAAGGAAGAACAGAACTACCTGGGTCTTTGACTCCCCAGGTCCACAGAGACTGGGAGCAGGGCTCTCCAGATGGAAGATCCCTTTAGAGGAATATTCTAAATATCCCTAGAAGGCTTTGAACTCGATTTACACTCTCAGGTCTTTGTTTCCTGGAGGTTTCCATTTTCCAGTCCAGATGGTCTATCCATTGGGAAAATGGCCAGACATTTTCAGATCGGGAGTTGGTTGGCAGAGATAGGCTTGCAAATGAGGTTGGCTCCTACTTTGAGTAAAATATTAACTAATAATACTTTTATATACATATGTATTGGGGACTTGAGGGCACCAACCTTTATGGTGGGAGAGCCACCATCTCTTCCCAACTTGATTTTTTGCTCCAATTCAACTTAAAGATTTCTTCTGTTGGAAATTTTTTCATCAGATCCAAGCCTAAAGCACAAATCATCTCCCATCTTTGCACATTCTAAAGTGCTTTCAGGGAAATGCCAAGTGCTTCATTCTTGTGGGTGATAAATAAATGCTTTTGACTGTGATGACCCTTATTATACAAAATGATACCGGTACATCACAAATGATCAACATTGCACAACTCAGATGGCTTGATGCTGTGACCCAGCTGGATATGTAGAGAACAGAAAATGTGGATTTTTGTAAATCGGTTTAGGGCCACAGTGATGTTGAGCCCTAGTCTCCCAGTTGTATAAATTAAACCAAAATCTGCTCAGGCAAAATTTCTCAGGAATTCTGCCTTGGATGTAACTTCCTTCACTCAAAGAATTGGCTTACCCATCTCCTCTGCATTAGGTGCAGGAGCCTGGCCTCAGAGTGGAGCAGGGGGAATTTTCACTTGCTAAACCAGAGGGAATCAGTCTAAAAAACAAGGCCTGATGGTATTAAATTACATTTAAAAAAAGCAGAGACCAGAGGAATGGAATTGTGGTTCACAGATGAGAATTTCACGATAGGCAAGTAATGTTGTTGGAAAACGACCGCCTTACTTTGGAGAAACAAGAGGTCTGTAACATTTATTGGCTTCAAGTAATAATTCAATTAATGCTTTCAGACTTTTGGAAAGAACTCCCCGATTTAAATAGACTGCTTGAATTTCTTTGCAACTTGGTGTGTGAGCCAAATAAGAGGAACAGTGAAACAGTCTGATTAAAGTTTAAATGAATCCAAAACACTTGCAATCACAACTTACATATCGATGCTTCAGATCTTTCCTATGTTTATCTGGTAGCCAGTGTAGAAACTTTAGGAAAAACCAAGAGCAATGTGGACACTCTCTATTTATTGTTCATGGTGTCCAATTTCCATCTTAAATTTCCCAATCCTACATCTCAACACTCCTTCTCAGGGTTGCACCTGGAGAGTTTCCAGTACTCTACCAGTCTCAACTAAGGGAGGGAGAGTCAAGCAGAGGCCTACCCATTCCATTCCTAGTTTGGCCAGTGGCTAGCGACTGGAAGGCAATCTGCTACAAGTCAAAACTCAACCATGCCGGGCAGCAGCAGCATGGGAGAGACTCGAGGGTGGAGACTCAAGTTTATTGCACAGAAGGAGGCAGTGGTATACCACTTCCATATTTTCACCAAGAAAACTCTGTGGATACACTACCAGAACGATTGCAGTTGGAGACCGGAGTGTCCTGGGAAAGATGTGTGTGTGGTGTCGCTATGGGTGGGAAATGACTCGACGGCATAAGACAATACTAGACATCTCAACACACCCCAGCTCTCAAGCTCTACCACATCTCATCACACGCCTAAATACCCGCAGCTCTAAAACACTGAGGTAAACTCAGGAAGTCCCCAGGCTCCTCCACCCATAGTTCCCTCAGAGTCCATACCCTGGAGAGCCACTTCAACAATTTAGTTGGAGGGCAGGAACAGGGTAGGTGCTCCAGCACAGGGGACTCAGGAATACCCAATACCTTACCTTTCCTGCCCCTCCCCAGTCTCCTGGGAAGCATCAGACGGGGAGCCGGCCCTTAGTTCAAGAAAGAGGAAGGACAAACTTTGGCCTTGTGAGACTTCTCCCAGACTTCCTCTCCAACAGAGCACCAGAGGCCTTACTCTGATTACTCTGATAGGATTGCACTCCAGCCTTATTCCAGACACACCCTAACCTGACTCAGTTTCCCACTTTGGGAGCATATTTTGTTACACTCCCCAAACACACACACAGATCCCCATTCAGGCTTCTCCACACAGTTCTCATTGCCTACCAGTTGCACAAATCTGTAACTTCTCAGCAACTCCTCCCCCTAAATCCCCTAATGCCCATCTCTCTGTCCTGACTCAGTTACCCCATCACCATCCTGTAACACGAGGGACTACATTTTTAAAAAAGCCTCAGGCACACCTAAGTTCCAGGGTCCAGACTGGAAACTCACCCATACAATCTGCCCACAGTTATCTTACCCAGAGAACCAATCCAAGGGTGAGAGGAGTAATAAAGAAAAGAAATCTTCACTTGTACTCTCCCTTTCCTCTCTGCAAAGATCATTTTTCCTCTTTTTCTTCCTCCCAGAGTCTCACCTTCAAGGTAGCAGGAGCAGGGTTGGAGGGATCATTTTGCAGTTTTAGGCTCCTCTACCCTCACCTGTCAGTGCTATAACTCAAGGCTCAGTTGAGGCTATTTAGAGCCCAGAATAACAATGTAACACACCTGCCCCTATCAGCACTGACAAAGACTAATCACTTTTCCCCTGTCAAGTAAGACTTCATTACTTACCTCATTACTTGAAACTGCATTAGCCTTATCTACACTCTGATATTTCTCCCCCAAATTTTACACCAGCCCCTCTCACAATTTATTAAGCATTTGTTATGTGCCAAACTCTGTGCTAAGCATTGGAGTAGATGCAAAAATATTTGTATTTGCTCTCTGTGGGCCAGCTAGTTGTGGTATTCATTAAGCTCATACTAGGGGCCAAGCACTGTGCTAAATGCTGGGACAGGTGGAAGTAGGATGGCCTAGTGGAAAGAGCATGGGCCTAAGAGTCAGAGGACCTGGGTTCTAATCCTGCCTCTGCTACGGGCCTGCTGTGTGACCTTGGGCAAGTCATTTAACATCTCTGTGCCTCAGTTGTCTCACCTGTAGGAATAGGATTGTTTTCTCTCCTACTTAGATTGAGTGCCCCATGACGGACAGGGACTATGTCTGACCTGATTATCTGGTATCTACCCTAGCCATCTGTATAGTGCTTGCCACATAGTAAGTGCTTTATTATGATGATTATTTTCATTATTATCATTGTTATCATTATTTCAGAAAACAGCCCCCTCGGCTTTTTAGCACAGACCCAAACCCAGCAATCAATTCAAAGTGATAGCATTTTAGAGTTCGAGACAAATTAGAAATTTAACAACCATGCACCTTTTATTAAGAGGAAAAGATTACTATCAATTGGTACAATCAATTAGTACTTAGTACAGTGCTCTGCACATAGTAAGCGCTCAATAAATATGATTGATGATGATGATGATGAATTAATTGAAATTAAATGAACATCTGAAGGCATAGATACCCATTTGCCTGGTTCCCAAAAATCCTAATCTAGAAAGCCTTAATTAGACAACATATTGCAGCTCTTAAATTAACCCCTTCAGGACTGAGAATGCAATCACACAACCTATTGTTGTCTTACGCTGTTGAGTCGTGTCCGACCCACAGTAACGCCATGGACACATTCCCTTCCAGAACGCCCCACCTCCATCTTCAATCATTCTGGTAGTGGATCCATAGAGTTTTCTTGGGAAAAATCTGGAACCTATGCAAAAGTCAATCCATTACTCCAGGGCCTCATTTGCACTGGGGGTCTCTCTTCCTACTTCCCTTTCCCCAGCTCTATCCCATCTCTACCTTATTCCAGCTGATTGGAAACTATGGAACTGCTGATCTTCCATTTTAGAATGAAGAAGAAATAGAGATGATGATTTAAAAGAAGCAGCGTGGCTCAGTGGCAAGAGCCCGGGCTTGGGAGTCAGAGGCCATGAGTTCGAATCCCAGCTCCGCCACTTGTCAGCTGTGTGACCTTGGGCAAGTCACTTAACTTTTAGACTGTGAGCCCACTTTTTAGACTGTGAGCCCACTGTTGGGTAGGGACTGCCTCTATATGTTGCCAACTTGTACTTCCCAAGCGCTTAGTACAGTGCTCTGCACACAGTAAGCACTCAATAAATATGACTGATTGATTAACTTCTCTGAGCCTCAGTTACCTCATCTGTAAAATGGGGATTAAGACTGTGAGCCCCCCGTGGGACAACCTGCTCACCTTCTAACCTCCCCAACGCTTAGAAAAGTGCTTTGCACATAGTAAGCACTTAATAAATGCCATCATTATAATTATTATTATTATTAAAAGCAGGTTTACCTTAAGAACCAAACTTATTTTCTTCCAAGAAGCAGATTTATTTCCTGCCATTCTGCACTGCAAGCTCATCTTTGATTTACTCATTTCCTCCAGCCTTAGGTCTGTGGAGGGCATCTTCCTGAATAATAACTTTGCTTTATTTTTTCCCCTAATGCATTTTTTTTTTCTCTCCAAGATACTCTCATTTCCTGGTATGAATCTAGTTTTCTATTTCCCTTATGTTTCTAACTCAATTTTTTTCCTGACCAGAGATTTTCTCTTCCCTCTAGTTCTTGTTATTGCTTTATATCAAATGAATACTCTCTCTCTCTCGAGCACAGGACACCTCATAACCCAGAAAGTGTCTTTCCCCTGGATCTGCATAGGGAATATTTTCATTGTGAGTCTCCCTCCCCCCGCCTCACCTCCGAGGGGGCTATGCAATCTTCTTCCTGTGGGTGGGATTTGGCCATATGGGAACTGCTACAACCGAGAAGGAATGAACTATATTTAACATACACAGGTGGCAGTGTGAAATGTGCCTGCACTTTCAGAAGCTAGACTGGTGCAGAGTCCTCCTCCCTCTTTCAGAAAACCCACCCAGGCAGCAAGCCCTGGGCCCATCTTGCTTAAAGTAATGGAAAAAGCCTCAAAACAGAAATTTTCAAGCACGAGTCTTCATTCGTGAGTTCCCTGCGGGCATAGGATGGCGGGGAGGTGTCCTTCTGAAAGGCAGGAATGTTTTTCAGCAAAGGCAGGAATGTTTTTCAGCAGTTGTCTGACTGCTCTTTTTATGTTACTTGTTAGGTGCTTACTATGTACTAGGCACTGTACTAAGCACTGGCCAAGAGAAGCAGGTTGAACACAGTACCTGACCATCCCACATGGGGCTCATAATTTAAGGGACAGGGAAGACAGATACTGAATCCCCATTTTACGGAAGAGGAATAATAATAATAATAATGACATTTATTAAGCGCTTACTATGTGCAAAGCACTGTTCTAAGCTCTGGGGAGGTTACAGGGTGATCAGGTTGTCCCACTTGGGGCTCACCGTCGTCATCCCCATTTTACAAATGAGGTAACTGAGGCAAAGAGAATAATAATGATGGCATTTGTTAAGTGTTTACTATGTGCAAAGCACCGTTCTAAGTGCTGGGGAGGATACAAGGCGATCAGGTTGTTCCACTTGGGCTCACAGTCTTCATCCCCATTTTACAGATGAGGTAACTGAGGCACATAGAAGTGAAGTGACTTGCCCAAAGTCACACAGCTGACAATTGGCGGAGTCAGAATTCGAATCCATGACCCCTGACTCCAAAGCCCGTGCTCTTTCCACTGAGCCACGTTGCTTCAAACTGAGGTACAGAGAAGTTATGTGACTTCCCAACGTCACGCAGGAGGCAAGTGGCAGGACTGGGATTCGAATCCAGGTCCTTTGAGTCCCAAGCCTATGCTCTTTCCTCTCGTCCACACTACTTCCCAGAACAGTCAGATAATCTTCCCATGCTGCTCGACTGCATTTTCAGCAAGATGCTCAGCATATATGAAGGTGCCAACTGCAATCGAAGTTTTTTTAAAACCAAAACCTCACAATTAATCTCCGGCAGCACCTGTCTCTTCTTTTTACAGATATTTTTAGCACTGGACTGTTAAAAAAAAAAGGATGAAATTTTCTTTCTTCAGAAGAAACCATAAACCACCATCAACAGCCTCATGTCAACGCCATGTGTTAATGCATTCTCTTTAAAGGGAGAATCTTCTATGGGAGGAAAATCATAGAATCCAGAGATCTAGAAAGATCATCTTATCTACTCCCCAGTCTAATTATTGTTATCAATCATAATACTAATAATGATAATAATGACAACAATCTTCAGGCTGAACCATTCCTAAATCACTCCAGATGGGTGAGGATGGATCTGAATTTTAAAGATCTCCAGAGAAATTTCCTCTTCCCTCCATTATTCAGTGTTAACGCTCAGGGCTAGTCCTCTCCTCCCTGCATTTTAGGTGATTATAGATGCAAGGGTCATGCCAAGGAAGAGTTGACAATAGCAACTGCCAAGGAGTACACATGAAGTAAGGACACAATGTCATCCATCATGAACAACAGTTTGTTGTTTCTCTAGAACATCTCAATCTAGAGATTGAGTGGTTTCTGAGTGCCGGACACTGTCCTGGGTGCTTAGGAGCATTCAGTAGGAAAGAAAGATGCTGTCCCTGCCCTCAGGAAGCTTATAATCAAATGAGGAGAGACAAGTGAACGCAAGTGACTAAGTCTGCAATTGGTGAAAGAACACAAATGATAAAAACTAAGGTAAGCAATTAAATAACAAAGAAGCAGCGTGGCTCAGTGGAGAGAGCCCGGGCTTTGGAGTCAGAGGTCATGGGTTCAATCCCGCCTCCTCCAATTGTCAGCTGTGGGACTTTGGGCAAGTCACTTCACTTCTCTGGGCCTCAGTGACCTCATCTGTAAAATGGGGATTAAGACTGTGAGCCCCCCAGGGGACAACCTGATCACTTTGTAACCTCCCCAGCGCTTAGAACAGTGCTTTGCAAACAGTGCTTTGCACATAGTAAGCGCTTAATCAAGCACTTAGTACAGTGCTCTGCACACAGTAAGCGCTCAATAAATACGATTGAATGAATGAATGAACAAATAGAGAGGCATGGGAGCTCAAGAGCCTGATGATGATGGCATGTATTAAGCACTTACTACATGCAAAGCACTGCTCTAAGCGCTGGGGAGGTTACAGAGTGATCAAGTTGTCCCACGGGGGGCTCACAGTCTTAATCCCCATTTTACAGATGAGGTAACTAAGGCACAGAGAAGTTAAGTGACTTGCTCAAAGTCACACAGCTGACAATTGGCGGAACTGGGGTTTGAACCCATGACCTCTGACTCCAAAGTCTGGGCTCTTTCCACTGAGCCACACTGCTTCTTCAGCTGGTGGGATGGCATGACTAAGAAGGTGGAGAATTCGGCAGGGAAGGCCTTTAGGAAGTAATACAGAAGAAGTGAGGGATATAAGAGATTCAGAGGATCAGTCAAACAATCAATCTTTTCAGAGGATCAATCAATCAATCACTCCTATTTATTGAGCTCTTGCTATGTGCAGAAATCTATACTAAGTGCACTAGGGAATATAACAGTAGACATGATCCCTGTTCTCTGGGAGTTTACAATCTAGCAGAGGAAATGAGTACTAAAATAAATTCCAGGTAGGGGGGAGCAACAGGATAAGGATGTATAAGGATCCACAGGATCAATAGGATAAGTAACAGGATAAGGATGTGTGTCCTTATACAGATAAGGATGTGTATAAAAGTGCTATGGAAGTGGAGTGAGTATCATGGTGCTTAGTGAGTACAAACCTAGTGTAAAGGTGACATGGAGGGGATGGATTATCTAGTGGTGTGCTGGTTGGGGGTGGTTTGAGTACTCAATCAGGGAAGACTTCCTGGAGGAGCTGTGATTTTAGTAGAGCTTTGAAAATGGGGAGAGTGGAGGTCTGACGGATGTGAAGGGGAAATAATAATAATGATAGCATTTACTAAGTGCTTACTATGTGCAAAGCACTGTTCTAAGCGCTGGGGAGGTTACAAGATGATTAGGTTGTCCCACGGGGGGCTTACAGTCTTCATCCCCATTTTACAGATGAGGTAACTGAGGCACAGAGAAGTTAAGTGACTTGCCCAAAGTCACACAGCTGGCAATTGGCGGAGCGAGGATTTGAACCCATGACCTCTGACTCCAAAGCCCGTCCTCTTTCCACTGAGCCAACCAGGCAGGAGGGAGGAGGTAAGCAAGGGGTCTGGTGAAAAGCTAGATAAAGTACAAAGGAAGGGACCAAGAGAAAGTAAGAGCTGAATAAAAAGGTCCCACAGAAAGAGAGAAGAAGAACAGCAGGGAAAGGATCCCAGAAGAAAGACACAGAAAGAGAGTGTGAAGGGAGCCAGTTTGAGAAAGAGGATAGCTAAGTTACTTATAACCTAGGTGAAGCATGGGTGTTTCTGCTTGAATATTAAAAGATGACACCTGACAGAACAAAATAAAAGATGAAAACTGCAGCTACATTAGGGTTGTGGAACCCCGCCATCAATCTAACTTTTAATGCCCACAATTGGATCCATAAATACTTCATAATGCAGCATTTGGATCAGTTTCTTAATGGGGCAATAGTTCAAGAAGCCAATTTGTTTTTCAGACTCCACGGCGTTCGACGGAGGTTATGTCTCCACCGCCACTGTGGGTGAGGTTGGAGGAATTAGAAGGCCTCTTTCATAGCTTCCCTGGAGCCCTTAGTCCAGTCAACAGCAAGTTAACCCATCTGCCAGGTTCAGCACAAACTTATTCCTGGGTTTTATCAGTGCTCTGAATGGGAGGATATTTTCATGGGTGTTCCGATTTCCCCCAACACTGGAGCTCCTGGGTCCTGGGGGGTTGAGGCTAAGTCTCAGTCTCCCTCACCTCCTCTAGAAGAGGATGTCATTACGATCTCTAGACTGCAAGCTCCTATGGGCAGGGAGTTTTACTGTACTCTCCCGAGTGCTTAGTACAGTGGTCTGCACCCAGTAAACACTCAATAAATAGGATTGATTGATCCTGTGGGTGCAATGAGGGACAGCAGTAGCTGAGCTTCCTCAGGTTAGGACATTGGAAATAAAAGGCCTCCTCAAGGCCCTGAGCAGGCAATCGGCCCTGATGAGGTAACTGAGGCCCAGAGAAGTTAAGTGACTTGCCCAAAGTCACACAGCTGACAAGTGGTGGGGCTGGGATTTGAACCCATGACCTCTGATTCCAAAGCCCATGCTCTTTCCACCGAGCCACGCTGCTTCCCTATGTCACATAGTCCATGTATGACAAGGACTGTGTCTGATCTGATATGTTGCCAATTTGTACTTCCCAAGTGCTTAGTACAGTGCTCTGCACATAGTAAGCACTCAATAAATACGATTGATGATGATTGATGATGATGATCTGATCTGATTATCTTGGATTGACCCCAGTACTAAGTACTAAACACAATACTAAGTGCTTGGGAGAATACAATGTAACAATAAACAGACACATTCCCTGCCCACAACAAGCTTACAGTTTATATATGCATGTCACCTAAAGCAGTGTATTGGCTCCGTCCTTTCACTGTTGGATCCTCTCCGTATTTATTCCTTTCATCTAAAATTATCTAAGGATTTTATTATCCGCACTGAATTAGCGTGGCCTCCTCTTCATATCCTGATCTGGATCAAATGCTTTTTGAAATGATAAGATTCTCTCAAATCAGGATCTTCAAACCCCTCACTTCCCTGGAGCCAGGCAATGTTGTAGGAGATTAATGAGTGTGCTCATTGTCTACTTTGCTTTTTGCTCTTTAGAGACCATTTTAATGGCTTCTATCTCTCTTCTAGCCACAGACCTTGATCAGCTTCAAATGCTCATAAACCAAGCACCAAAGGAAGGAATTTCATTCCAACTTGACAGAAGTTTGAATGGCTAATTAACTGGTGACACAGAGATTATACATTCTTTCCTGTTCTATTAATAACTTTCGTAGGTTTGTAAAGTTGTTTCAGTACTTAATTAGGGTGATCATGGACTCTGCTGTGTCTTCTTTACTTGTGAAAGTGTGCTGAGCAAATTCGTTGATTTCCAGCTGACATAATACCGGTGGTGAATACCGCTAATTGACCTCTGATCTTTTTTTTTTATATAATGGCATTGTTAAGCACTTACTACTGTTCTAAGCTCTGGGGTTGATACAAATTAATCTGGTCAGACACAGTCCCTGTCCCACATCAAGCTCACAGTCCAAGAGGGAGGGAGAACAGGTGTTGAATTCCCATTTTACAGCTGAGGAAACTGAGGCACAGAGAAGCTAAGTGATTTACCCGAGATCGCACAGCGGGTGAGTAGCAGAGTCGGGATTGGAACCCAGATCCTCTGATCCCAGGACCATGCTCTTTCCACTGGACCATTTTGTCATAAATGATGAAAGAGCCCAGATCTACTCATAAAGACTTTGGGACTGGGAATATGTGTGAAGAAATTGATTTCTCACCTCCACACTCTCCCTCATCGCTGCCTGTTGTGTTCCCCGAGGGGCAGTGGATGCAACAAGTGAATTCTCAAGTAGGGGTGCAGCACTTTTCAAAACGCCTGCAATATTTTTCCTACAATTCCCATTTATGGCCAAGTTGTCTGGACCATAAGTATTGGTTCTGTTTTGCAGTGCCGATGCCAAGGCAACTGCTTCACTGCCCACTTAGTCATCCCTGGCTGGTCTTTCGGTCAGAAACCTTTATCACTGATGGTTACAGCCCCAGTAGGCATTCCCCTAGGTTCTGGCTGTTCATTCATTCATTCAATCGTATTTATTGAGCGCTTACGGTGTGCAGAGCACTATACTAAGCACTTGGGAAGTCCCTACCCAACAATGGGTTCACGGTCTAGAAGGGGGATACAGACACCAAAACAAAACATGGAGATAGGTGTCAAAATCGTCAGAACAATTGTCAGTGGGGGCTGTTTCACCCCCACTGGTTTGCTGAGGTGGGCAACGGGTCCTATCTACATGTCTATAAACTCTGCTGCTTCCACCTATCTGAAATTTATTTTATTATCTGTCTCCTCTGTAAGGTCGTAAGCTGCTCCAGGGCTGGGATCATGACTCGCAATCAATCAATCAATCAATAATCAATCGTATTTATTGAGCGCTTACTATGTGCAGAGCACTGTACTAAGCGCTTGGGAAGTACAAATTGGCAACATATAGAGACAGTCCCTACCCAACAGTGGGCTCACAGTCTAAAAGGGGGAGACAGAGAACAAAACCAAACATACTAACAAAATAAAATAAATAGGATAGATATGTACGAGTAAAATAAATAAATAAATAAATAAATAAATAGAGTAATAAATATGTACAAATATATATACATATATACAGGTGCTGTGGGGAAGGAAAGGAGGTAAGATGGGGGGATGGAGAGGGAGACGAGGGGGAGAGGAAGGAAGGGGCTCAGTCTGGGAAGGCCTCCTAGTGCTCTAGTACAGTACAGTGTACTGTACTAAGTGCTCAGTACAGTGTTCTGACGATTTTGACACCCATCTCCATGTTTTGTTTTGGTGTCTGTATCCCCCTTCTAGACTGTGAACCCATTGTTGGGTAGGGACTTCCCAAGCGCTTAGTATAGTGCCCTGCACACAGTAAGCGCTCAATAAATATGTGCAGAGTGCACATTCAATAAATGCTATCAAATGATTCTCCTGCGAAAGAAGAAATAGCGTAAATTAAGTCAAAGAATATAAAGTACATGGTGACAATGCACTTTTTATAGCACATCTTACTATTCCTGGACAGTTGATATGGCTCCATTCAGAGCATTCATTCAATCCTATTTATTGAGCTCCTACTGGATGCAGCGCACTGTATGAGAGTGGACTACAGAGGTGAGGAGAAAATTCACTGTTATGAGTTAAGGGAATCTTGTAGCCTTCAGGGCTGTGATGTAGTTCAGTTTTAATTTCCACTTCATATAAGAATAATAATAATAATAATAATAGTGGTATTCTTTAAGAGCTTACTATGTGTCAAGCACTGTTCTAAGCGCTGGGGGGGATACAAGGTGATCAAGGTTGTCCCACGTGGGGCTCACAGTCTTAGTCCCCATTTTACTGATGAGGGAACTGAGGCCCAGATAAGTTAAGTGACTTGCCCAAGGCCACACAGCTGACAAGTGGAGGAGTCAGCATTCGAACCCATGACCTCTGACTCCCAAACCCGGGCTCTTTCCACTGAGCCACACTACTTCTCTGCTCACACTGTACTATCTCTCCTTGGTGCTAAAGTGGAAGATAAAGAAAGTTGGGTTGATCGGCCTGTTGAACTACTGCATTTCAGTTCACACCACCCCTTCAGTTTTTCCCTTCCAGAAAAGCCTAATCTTTTGTAAGCTCCTCTACTAGATTGCAAGCTTCTAGAGGTCGGGGATCGTGTCTACCAACTCTACCGTACTATCGCAATTAAACAATTAGTGGTATTTACTGAGCACTTAATTGCGTGCCGAGCAGTGTACTAAGCGCTTGAGACAGTACACTGCAATAGAGTTGGTAGACATGATCCCTGCCCTCAAGGAGCTTACAAGGTATTTTACAACCCCAAGTGCAGAGTACAGTGCTCTGCATTCATTCGTTCAATTGTATTTATTGAGCGCTTACTGTGTGCAGAGCACTGTACACATAGGTGTTCAATAAATATCACCGATTGATCTATGAGGTCTGAGCTCCCCGATACCAAATGAGGGTGTATTTCTCCAAAAGCTTTTCTCCATTCATTTTAAGTCGCTATTTTTTAACCATTTCATTTCCCATGTGTCCACAATTATGTTCATAAAACTGATTAACTGTTGAAACACCTCTTGGATTGAAAGAAAAGGATTAAAAATATGTAAACAGTATGTCCAGGGCAAAATTTAAAGATTATCTTGTGAACCGTAAATTAAAAGATAAAGTTTGAATAAGAGAACAAAATCAGGTTAGAGAAGCAAGGCAGGATTGCTTCATTTCTGGCTAGCGCCTCTTTCCTGAAAATACCTGAGCTATTCAGCGAGTCTGAAAAGGTCAATTCCTATGTTTTTATGGTTTGCTCTCATAGTCCCTGCTGATAAAGGGGAATAAGCAGGGTCATGCAGAAGTCATCCAGGAATTGTGCAGGCTCTGGTAGCAAAAAAAAGGAAAGCACAGGAAAGGTTCTGCTTAAGTTTCAAACAGTGATCCAGGGATGTTTGAGGTCTGCTGTTCAATCAGAAGGAATTCCTCGATTGAATAGGGCTGGTGTGTCATGGATAAGGAAGCTCGTCCATTCTGCTAAATTAATCTGTATTGATGCTTCCTTGGATTTGTAATCACTGGCAATTAGCGCCTTGGACTAATCACTGCAGGATCTGCAGTAAATGTGCTTCAACACAAAAAGGAGGCCATAGTCTTCTCTACAATTTTGTTCGCATCCTGTCAGGCAAAAGCACCATCTAAGTGTACGGTTATGGAAGCATCTGAAGGTTTAATTGCCATATAGTCCCTTTGGGGATTATCTATTTACAGTTCATATGTGTTAGACCCTGACACATTTATTCTTTCGGTGGCCTTGCAGCTGCCACCTGGTGAGGAGTGACAGAGCTAAGAATTGTGGAAACTCCCCAGCATTTTTTTAAAAAAGCAAGAGAATTTAATGTTGCGCTGACTGCCCCCAGAGAACCCAGTCACGAGAGCAGCCATTTTCCAGACAGGGCCGTAGCGAAGGAAAGGATTCTTCCCTATCCTATCATGGCTCTGCCTCTCAGCCCTACCCCTACCCATCCCTCATCATCCCTCCACTCTGGACAGTAAATCAGAGCACGGCAGACAGAGGGGAGAGATGGGGAGAGGCAAGAGAAAGACGATGCCTCTTCTTCAGCAGTGTACTGCAGGAAGCCAATGATAAGTAATAATAATAATAATAATTTTGGTATTTGTTAAGCCCTTACTATGTGCAAAGCCCTGTTCTAAGCGCTGGGGAGGATACAAGATGATTGGGTTGTCCCATGTGGGGCTCACAATCTTAATCCCCATTTTACAGCTGAGATAACTGAGTCCCAGAGAAGTTAAGTGACTTCCCAAAAGTCACACAGCTGACAAGCGGAGGAGCCGGGATTTGAACCCTGATTCCCTAGCCCGTGCTCTTTCCACTGAGCCACGCTGCTTCTCTAGTATAGTAAGGTATAGATGGGGTGACCAATCAGGCTGCACCTGTGCCAAATATCTGGGACGTTTGCTTTCCTAAAAGACCACGCCGGGACCAGAAATTTCACATCCACATTTCCTCCGCTGTAGTCAGCTTCTGGCCACTGTAGTCAGCCTCAGATATCTTTTTTCAAGAGAAGAAAGTTTTCCTTTCTTCCTCATCTTTCACTGCATTAATGAACATTGTTCTCCATCTTTTAATTCTTTGTCTTTTTTTTTCCTTTTCAGCACTTAGTTCTTCCCACCAAGTTCCTGCTTTTACAGATTTCAAATGCAGAAACAAATCCATACGCTGTGTTTTGGAGGTCAGCAGTTAATGCATTCACCCACCTGATGCTTTCCGTTTCCCATAAACCAGAGCTGCTCAATGCCTTTAGCTGACCTCTCCAGCACCTTTAAAAGTCCACATTCTCCTCATCTGATTTGCCACGGAGGAGGATGCTCAAATCTCAGTTTTGAAGCTCAAATGGATTCTCCTTTGAATGTCAATTTCACAGGAGACTGCTTTGGTCCTCTTCCTGTCCTTGCTGGACTTGATCATATTTCATCCTCAAGAAATACCCGATTAATATTGCAGATTGTTATCATCGCTCTTGATCCTCAATAGATGAAAAACTTTCCACTCTTTCTCTTCAAATTCCTGTTTGCTTTACCAACATCACCTTTGAATTTCCTAGATACTGAATTCTACTCATGATCAATGATTTAATACTAACATTTTTTGACTATCTATTTTGTGCAAAGCACTGCCCTGAGTGCCTCGCAATATACAAAATAATATGTATAAACTGAAAACAGTCCCTGCCCATTAGCAACCTACAAATCATTTGGGGAAGACAACACAACTAACAACTCAACATCAAAATTCACCCATCTCTCTTCCTTCCTCACCAACTTCCACCCCATCAATGTATTGATCATTTGATCACTTATATTTATCACAGACTTACTCTGCTTTACCGACCATTGGAGAGTTAGTAGACACTATCTCCATCTTCAAATTGCTCGCAATCTATTGGGGGGTTGGGGGAGATGGAAGACACAAAAATAAATTACCGGCAGAAGGGTGCAATAGAGTATAAAGAGCATATGGGAACCACTGCTGCCATCTTAGAAAGAGGCCGAGGGCTACGTAGCGCTTGCGCTTGGGAGAGTACAAACACAACAGAGTTGTGTATGCAACCACTCCACCAGTCCATCACATTAGTCACTTATTCTCCTTGGAAGAGGAGTATTTTTAGAGAGGAAAGTTTCCTGCTCTCGGACTCCTCTGCCCTCTCTGAGGAAAAGTACCGTGTACTCATGCTCATGGCAGGAGACCTCCACAAAACATGGCTGCATTAGGGGATATAGGTGTGCCCTGACCTTTGATCCTATTTTGTGTATTTGTTTGTGATGTCTTTAATGTTTCTTCAGTTCTCCAAGTTGCTGAAGATCTTCAGCACCTTATTTCAGCATGGCCACTTGATTAAAGGCATCTGGGGTTTTTCCTCATCCTAGAATTGCCCGTCCTGGCTGACCTACTGACCAACTGGCTGACCGTCTTGGGGCAGTCTTGGACGTCTAGACCGACGGGTGGGTGGGACTGGGAGAATGCACAGCTGCAGGATCTCTGGGGCAGCAGCTGTCTATCGCATGGCCTGTCAACCAGCGAGGTGATCCGGCTGAGATAACTCCCTGTATTAGTTCAAACTAATAGGGAGGACAGGGATAGCTGTGCTACATTGCCATTTGTCTGCTGTGTGACCTTGGGCAAGTCACCTAACTTCCCTGTCCCTGAAAAATGAAGACTGTGAGCTTCTCGTGGGACACAGATTGTGTTCAACCTGATTAGCTTGTGTCTGCCTCGGTGCTTAGTACACCGAGTCGAAGAGCTCAATAAATATGATTGAATAAATGAGCAAATACCATTAAAAAAGGATTCGTCGTAAACCCTCCTAATATTAGCTGATTTAGATGGCAGGGTAGTATGAAAACTGTTAAGAAACCTATCGTTAGATTCTGTCCCCAGAAATAAGAGTAGTAGGATCCGTGGGGAATCTATAAGTAGAAGACTGGATAGATGCCTGAGTTGTTGGTAAGGAGAGGGGCAATAGAGCAGAGATAGTATGCGAGAGGATATTTTGTAGACATAGAAATCCTCGAAGCAGGAAATGACCATTTCTCTTTGATTAATTTTCAGTCAGGGCAGTTCATTATTATGAACAGTGGGATCCAGGGCTCCCGCTGACCCCGGCCAGACTGCTCTGAGTGCCTTATGAGTCTTTTTCCATTATCCATTTCTTTCCCCATTCAGTCTTTCTGACATTGTCATGGACGAGCTGCCAACCGAACAGACAGATTTACTGTAACTTGTTTATAAAACGACCTATTAATGCCCAGACTTTCTGGAACAGGTTGTGCTTCCCTTGTCAAAAACAAACTTGTAAGCTACCAGGTCCGTCGTGTAGAAGCTCTGGGGCAAAAGGAGGAGAAACTTCTGACTGGCATCTTTCTAGTGGGAGCGCCTAAATTGATCGGGTTGCAATCAGTCAATGAAACAATGAATGATATTTATTGAGTGTTTACTGTTGAAGAGTACTACTGTATTAGGCATTTGGGAGAGTACAATACAATAGGGTTGGTGGACTCGATCCTTGCTCACAAAGAGTTTACAGCCTAGAGAGAGAAAGAGAGAGTAAAATAAAGTAAATGTAGGGGGAAAACGGCAGGATAAAAGGCTATGTACACAAGCTTGGATTTGAACTGCTAACTTGAAAGAACCCATTCTTGTGAGTCTTTAAAATGTACAGGGAATACAAAAATGTAATTTTAGACAAACAAATGTGGGCAGGAAACATGTCCATCAGCTCTGTTGTTTTGTACTCTCCCAAGCGCTTAGTATAGGAAAGCAGCATGGTGAGCTATTGAGCATAGGCTTGGGAGTCAGAAGGTCATGGGTTCTAATCCCAGCTCTGCTGTGTGTCTGCAGTGTGGTTTAACCTATACCAAGGTCATTTCATGAGACATTTTTGCTAGAATATTATTAGGGATTTAGGGAGGATTCATCCCCAAAGGTCATTTCACGAGACATTTTTGCTAGAATATTATTAGGGATTTAGGGAAGATTCATCCCCAGATGTGTAACTGTGGGATTATGGCACACTGCAGTAATGGAAGAAATGGTTTGTGTTTGCACAGTCCAATTGGGTGAATTCTTCTGCGGGAGTTTTCTCTACTGCAAGAATGCAACCCTTCTATTATAGGAGAGCTGGGTGTACTCGGTTTCCAAGCATGACAACAGGATGTTTAGGAGATATGTATGATGGGATCCCTCAGGGTTCAGTTGTGGTTCCCCTCCTATTCTCCATCTACACCCACTCCTTTGGAGAACTTATTCACTCCCATGGATTCAGCTGCCACCTCAATGTGAATGATTCTTAAATCTATATCTCCAGCCCTGATCTCTCTCCCTCTCTGCAGTCTCACATCCCTCCCTGCCTTCAAGAAATCTCCACTTGGATGTCCCACCAAAACCTCAAGATTAACATGTCCAAAACAGAACTCCTCAGCTTCCCACCCAAACCCTGGGAACATCACTCTAGACAGCACAACCATCCTTCCTTTAATAATAATAATAATAATTAGGGCATTTATTAAGTGCTTACTATGTGCAAAGCATTGTTCTAAGCACTGGGGAGGTTACAAGGTGATCAGATTGTCCCAAGGGGGGCTCACAGTCTTAATCCCCATTTTACAGATGAGGTAACTGAGGCACAGATAAGTTGAGTGACTTGCCCAAAGTCACACAGCTGACAATTGGCAGAGCCGGGGTTTGAACCCCTGAACTCCAAAGCCCGGGCTCTTTCCACTGAGCCATGCTGCTGTCGATTCAGCCTTCACCAAATCACTAAAATCCACCCTTTCCTCTCCATTCAAACTGCTATCACATGAATCCAGGTATTTATTCTGTCCTGTCTGGATTATTGCATCGGATTACTTGCTGAGCTACCTGCCTCCTGTCTCTCCCCACTCCAGTCCACATTTCACTCTGCTGCCTGGATAATTTTTCTACAAAAATGTGCAGTCCATGTCTCCCCACTCCTCAAAATGTCATTCATCCTAATGGTATGGGGAATAGGAGCCAACATCCCTAACTTTCTCCTTAACACCTTTAATTTTGCCAGGAAAGCAGATGGGACTGAGATTCATTCATTCATTCATTCATTCAATCTTATTGAGTGCTTACTGTGTGCAGAGCACTGTACCAAGCACTTGGGAGAGTATAATACATCAAGATACCTTTATTTTTTATGGTATTTGTTAAGCACTTACTATGTGTCAAATGCTGTTCTAAGTGCTGGAGGAGGTACAAGTTAGAGAAGCAGTGTGGCTCAGGGGAAAGAGCCCGGGCTTGGGAGTCAGAGGTCGTGGGTTCAAATCCCACCTCTGCCACCTGTCAGGTGGGTGACTTTGGGCAAATCACTTCACTTCTCTGTGCCTCATTTACTCCATCTGTAAAATGGGGAGGAAGATTGTGAGCCCCACATGGGACAACCTGATCACCTTGTATCCTCCCCAGCACTTAGAACAGTGCTTTGGACACAGTAAGCGCTTAACAAATACCAAAATTATTATTATTATGAAGTCAGACACAGTCCTTATCCTCCATGGGGCTCACAGTCTTAAGTAAGAATGAGAACTCGTATCCTTATTTTACAGCTGAGGAAACCGAAGGCCAGAGAAGTCAAGTGAACACCTTGGTTCCAACTGTCTTGTAACCATTTAACCATGCTTAAAATGACAATGAAAGTGCCTCTTGAGCATCTGTGCTAGTGAGCCTTAGGTTAGCCACTCAGTCAGTGATATATGTTGAATGTTTACTGTGTGCAAAGCACTGTACTAAGCACTTGGGAGAGTACAATACCACAGAGTTAGTAGACACATTTCCTGTCCACAACAAACCAGTCCTATCTACGAAGCCTGAAAGGGTGAAATGAAGCTGCCCGTGGGGGCAACACAAACCAGTGAGGTAGGGAGACTTCAGACCTCAGGAACTTCCTGTTCCATTTGTGCTTTTAAACACTTGATTCCCAGTTGCATTTCCAAATGAATCCCACCTGCTCCGAAGCAGTTCTCCATCACCGGGCCGAGGAAGAGCAATTCTGGAGATGTTACAATCAAAGCTAAAAGCCATTTCCAAGAAATGGCCCAATAAAGACACTCCTGGAAACATGCCTTCCTCTACAGTGTGGCTGGTTGGACAGTCTCAGCTCAGCAAACCCCATCTTCACCAAATTTGCCTCTTTAAGCTGGTTCGGAACTCTGCAGGGAGAACGGTGATAGGTATCCAGAAGCAATAGGTTCGCTCAGCTTGAACATGCTATTGAAATAAGGTCAATTTCACAAACTGCTAGTAGCCTATTCTTAGAACTAAAATGAAAAAAAAAATGAAATCAGTGGAGGGGAGTAATAAGGCAGCTGGGTCCTGGGCTGATGTGTTTGAAAAACAATCCAGCAGTTGTAAAAGAGAAATGAGCAGGCTAATGAAGGGACAGTCTTTTCACCTGTAAAACGTATCAAGCAGCACACAGTTTGGAATAATGCAAGGAGTTTTTCCCCCCAATTTTCCATGACTCGGTTTCCCAATTGATCCCCACTGTAGCACTGATACAAGGGTGGTATGTGAGCCTGAGTTAGCCAATCAATCAGTGGTATTTATTGTTCACTGTACTACACCGTACTAGGCGCTTGGGAGAGTATCACAGAGTTGGTAGATATGTTCCCTGCCCACAGTGAGCTTCCAGTCTAGAGGAGAAAACAAAGAAAGCAGTAGCTCTGGGGCAATCAGACGGAACTTTTTTTTTTCAATCCTTTTTTTCCCCAACTGTCAAAATCTTGGCCCGGGGATATTTGTCTCAGCAACTCCAGGAGAGTCCACGGTGGCCAAAGACCCATCAGCTATGGAGATGGGGGAGAACGGGAGGTCATAGCAGTCTCCTGGCAGCCTCCATCCTCCAGAACATCCCACTTCCATAACGGAAAGGGATTGAATCTGTAACGGGGAGCCGCAAGGAAGGGACTGGACCGGTAGCCCACCGGCCACGCTGTTGCTTAGCAACTTCCCTCCCTTCCTGGGGCTGAATTTGCCATGAAAGAGCCGTTGAGGCTCAAGCCGATATGAGGTTTTTTGCTTTAGAAATTTGTAATGACTTTGAAAGGGCGACAAGTCACTTCTCGTCTCTGTGCCTCAGTTTCCTAATCTAAAGAATTTAGAGTCAATGCCTGTTCTCCCTTGTACTTAGACTCTGAGCCTCATGTGAGAAAGGAGCTGTGACCCATATTGATTGGAAGTAATTGCACAATTCCTAAATAGACGACTCCTAATCACTGAATTCCAAATGGAGTGGAATTGTTCAAGATCAACTGGACATCCAGGGCTCTCAAGAAAGTACAACCAGAAGCCGGTATCCAACCTCCAGGGCCTGAGGAATGTGTGTTTTAAAAGTTTCAGCCAAGTGCTTTTGGTTCCCCTCGTTTTTTTGAGATCATTTACATACCCCAATCGTCCTTCTCATTAATCTCATTATGCATTTTGACTGTGTGATCCTTTAAATAATTCATTTCAAAAACCCCTGGAGATAGGAATTGCCAGTTTCTTCTGATGGATGGGGTAATTCGATTTAAAGCAGCTGATGCTATTTCCTTAGGAACTAAAGATTTATTTGTAATTGTTTAATAAAAGCTTTTATTAAAATCAAACAGCCTTCACAAAGTACAAAGATCTCACTCCTTATCTGTAGAATTTGGGATTATGCAGTACTAGCCTACGGAATAGGTTACCAGCTTGCCTCACCCCCTGCAAAAAAGCCAAAAAATCCCCAAAACATATTTATATATTAAAAATATTTTTTTTCATGACACTGGCCAACTAGATATTGGGAAAGCTGCTTTTATTCATGTACATGAAAGCTTTAAGAGGACACATTCATTACCATTCAGCTCACTTCTGCCTTTGGTCTTTGCTACATAATTAGACTTGGCAAAATAATAATTGTGGTATTTGTTGAGTGTTTATTATGTGTGACAATCCCTGTTCTAAGCACTGGAGTAGATACAAGTTAATCAGGTCAGACCCAGTCCCTGTCCCACATGGGATTCACAGTCTAAGAAGGAGAGAGAACAGGTATTGAAGCTCCACGTAACAGATGTGGAGCCTAAGAAAGGTTAAGTGGCATGCCCAATGTCACACAGCAGGCAAGTGGCAGAAGTCCTTGATGGCAGGGATCATCTCTACTAACTTAACTGTACTTTCTCAAGTCCAGAAGGCACTCAATAAATAGTCTTGATTGAAGTGTTCTAGGAAGGTTGGAGTGGAAAAGGAGAACGGTATTTTTTAAAATCTTGAAAATCTACACACAGTAGAAGTTTCTGAACTTTGATGGCTGAGCACCCTAGAATTCTATGAAAGTGGTCAGGCTATCGTCATCTCTTTTCCTATTAGAGGCACTGTGGACTGTTGTTTCAAATCACTGGCTCAATAAGCAGCAACTGCGGCAGCCAAAAAGACCAGTGAAGCACAAGGTATCAGGAGGAACTAGTCAGAAAAGCAATGTGGCCTGTTTAGACAGCAGGTGGCATAAATACAGCATTAATTGCCATAAAAATGTGGGCATGTCCTAGGGGATTTGGTTGCATTCATGGATCAATCAATCAATCATAGTTACTGAGTGCTTACTGAGTGCAGAGCACTGTACTAAACGCTTGGGAAAGCACAACATAATGGAGTTGGTAGACACGTTCCCTCCCCGCAAGAAGCTCACAGTCTAGTAGGATGAGTGGTCCGTGATGATGTTAAATGTTAGGGCTGTTAAATAGGGAGAAGAGTCAGGGATGTTAGCTTAATGTTCTCAAATCAATGTCAAGGAGAACAAGCATCACATCTAAGCATCCTTGTTGCTACTAAAAATGGAATTCTAGGCTGGATGGGCCATTTCTCCCCCGCGCCCCCACCCCCAAGGCATAGCATTGCTTAAACAATAATAATAATAATAATAATAATGGCATTTATTAAGCACTTACTATGTGCAAGGCACTGTTCTAAGCACTGGGGAGTTTACAAGGTGATCGGGTTGTCCCATGGGGGGCTCCCAGTCTTAATCCCCATTTTACAGATAAGGGAACTGAGGCACAGAGAAGTGAAGTGACTTGCCCAAAGTCACACAGCTAAGTGGCAGAGCCGGGATTTGAACCCATGACCTCTGACTCCAAAGCCCATGCTCTTTCCACCGAGCCATGATGCTTCTCTAGCAGCGTGTGTAAATATACAATGAAATGCACTGACAAGGGCAGGGAAAAAAAATCACATATTCTGGTAGTGTTAGCACAAGCATTTGAAAATCATGATAAAGCCTATCATTTGCATAATTTAAGCATGATTGTCTACAACAAAAGAAAGTTAATTATTTCAGTTCATTAAAGTGTGGAGGCTTGTAAACACAAGTTACATTATACATTAGGCAAACATTAACCAGGCACTTGAGATTTGCCTATTAAGAGAATGACCTTATTATTATTAGAGTGTAAGCTTCTTGTGATAGGGAACGTGTCTACCAACTCTGTTGTACTGTACTCTCCCAAGCATTTAGTACAGTGCTCTGCACAAAGTGCTCAAAAGAGACTATTGATTATTATTATTATTATTACATTTGTTAAGTGTTTAGTATGAGTCAAGCACTGTTCTAAGTGCTGGGGTACAAACTAATCAGACAGAACACAGTCCCTATCATATGGCACAATAACAGCATTCTCTTAGCTATACCCTCCTAATCTAGAAGTTTATAACACTGTTTCTACTCTCTGCAGTGTAATAGGAATTCCTAAGAAGTAACTGCTTATTTATCTCTTTAAAACACGCCTTGCTTCTTCCCTTAATTGAAGAGACTGTCCAAAATCATTGAAAGATATTACTTGATTTCACCACATTAGAAAATGTCCTTCTAATCCCCTATTGTCTCCCAATAAATGTATATTTTCTTCACAGGACTCTCCCTTTTTGAAGGTTTAAATTAATTATGTCCTGCTTGTCTATCCTTGGCATCTGATTCCCTTTCAGTTTCCCAAATTTCAGTTATCCATACAGCAATGGTTGGGGGATCTTATTGCTGATCATTCCCTTCATGTGTCTGACCTGGAGTAGCTGTGCTGTGGAGAATTTATCTTTAATGCTAGAAGACTGACTAATAATAATAATAATAATAATAATAATGGTATTTGTTAAGCGCTTATTATGTACCAAGCACTGTTCTAAGTACTGGGGTAGATACAAGTTCATCAAGTTGGACACAGTCCCGGTCTCACGTGAGACTCCCACTCTTAATTCCCATTTTACAAATGAGGTAACTGAGATTCAGAGAAGTGAAGTGACTTGCCCACGGTCACATAGCAGACACGTGGTGGAGCCGGGATTAGAACCCAGGTCCTTCTGCCACCTAGGCCCAGGCGCTGTACGATCCAGAACTCTCACATTGTACTTTCACAAGAGTTCAGAACAGTGCTATACACACAGGAAGCAGTGTGGCTCAGTGGAAAGAGCACGGGCTTTGGAGTCAGAGGTCATGGGTTCAAATCCTGACTCTGCCAATTGTCAGCTGTGTGACTTTGGGCAAGTCACTTCACTTCTCCGTGCCTCAGTTCCCTCATCTGTAAAACGGGGATTAAGACTGTGAGCCCCCCATGAGACAACCTGATCACCTTGTAAGCTCCCCAGCGCTTAGAATAGTGCTTTGCACACAGTAAGCGCTTTAATAAATGTCATAAAAAAAAACAGGAAGCGCTCAAAAAGTACGATTGAATGAATAAATTCATTGTTTGGGATCCTGTCATTTAATATTGAGTCAGGCCCAGAAATCACACCGAGGAGAGTGCAAGGAGTGCAAGGAACTGGATGTGGCGCCTGTTTGGGGTCCCAGTGGTGTCCCAGCCAAAGAGAAGGTTGGCAGCACTACGATGTTCTGTAGCCCTTCTGTCTGGCCAAGACCCTGATACCACAATGCCACCACACACTTTCAGACAACCACCCAAAAGAGGTTCAGGCCTTCTTGATTTGGTTTTCTGCATCCTTGCCTATAGTTTTGCAAACAGCTTTTTGGTTCTGCGTATGGCTTCCCTCGTGCAGGCTAATACGTAGGCTTCTCATCAGCCTGTAAAACCGGGCTGATTTGGGGAATCAGTTAGCAGCCATTTGCGTGTCTTCTTTGGCGTGTCCTCTGGAGCGTAGTTATTGGCAAGCGGTAATTCTTGAATGACTATCTCTAGGCTTGGGGTGGTGCTCCAATTTTGTTGAGATGAAAGGGTTTCCAAGAGGTACAGAAGCTCACTCTAACATTTGCAACCATGGCCCTTGTTTTATCTTCCAGCCCGGCAGAGTAAAGTAAATTGAACAGCACCCCTGCTTTACTCCACTGGCAGTGGGAAATGGATTGAATAGGGCACTCTCAGCTCTGACCTTACCAATCCTACCCTCATGAAGAATTATTATTATTATTATTGTTACTATTATGCACTTATGTGTCAAGCACTGTTCTAAGAGCTGGGTAGAGACAAGTTAATCAGGTTGGACACAGTCCCTGCCCCACCTGAGACTCACAGTCTAAGGAGGGAGAACAGATATTGAATCCCCATTTTACAGTTGAGGAAACGGGACACAGAGAAGTTAAGTGACTTGCTCAAGGTCACACAGCAGAAAAGTGGCAGAGCCAAGATTAGAACCTAGGTCCCCTAATCTGCAAGCCCATGCTCTTTCCACTAAACCATGCTGCTTCTCAGTAGTAGTCTCAAAACCTTGAGTTATTTTTCAGGAGCCAAATTTGCTAATTTCCAGACCCCAGATCTACCGATGGTATCAAACACTTCCCTTAATATCTAACAAAACTATGTAGAGGTCTCTCAATACATATCCTGATTAATTGATTGATTAAGTAATGGGCTGGACTCTGCAAAAAAGGCTACGTAAACAACCGCTGTTAATCTCCCTCTGGGAGCTTGCAATCCAAGACACATAACATGCAAAAGGATATTTGCTAAACATAAGCATTATCTGCGTGAATTGAATACTTGCATTATTTATAACACTGGTACAAATGCATTTTGTGAGGTGGAGTGAGCAGAGTTTGTTTCAGAATTGCTTGCCATTCTGGATGGGATTGAAGTTTTAGTTTGTTGGGAAAGTGTGGGAGTTTGTCACTATCTGAATGGTTGATGGTGATTATTCACTGTTTAAAGGGTGGCATTTCAGCCATATGCCTCTTGTCACATCTTTGGAAACTTTTATCCTCTATCACACCCTCCCAAGCACTTAGTACATTACTCTGCACACAGTCAGCACTCAATAAATACCATTAATTGACCCAACAAAGGCAACTCTGCAGCTAAAGATTGTTCTGGGCCTGGAGCAGAAAGCAAGGGTGGAAGATAATAATAATAATAATAGTAATAATAATAATAATAATAATAATAATAATAATAATAACAATAGCACTTTTGCACAAATAATAGCATTTGTTAAGCACTTACTATATGTGAAGCACTTTTCTAAGCGCTGGGGGGGATACAAGGTGATCAGGTTGTCCCACGTGGGGCTCACAGTTTTCATCCTCATTTTTCAGATGAGGGAACTGAGACACAGAGAAGTTGTGACTTACCCAAAGTCACACAGCTGACAAATGGCAGAGCCAGAATTAGAACCCATGACCTCTGACTCCCAAGCCCAGGCTCTTTCCACTGAGCCACGCTGCTTCTCCAATGGTGGAAGATGGCCACCTTTATGTACCAAGCTCTGTTCTATGCAATGAAGAACATTGAAGAGAGCTCTGTGACCTCAGCATTTTTTTAAATGGTATTTGTTAAGCACTTACTACATGCAGGCACTGTATTAAGCACTGGGGTAGATATAAAATAATCAGGTGGACACATGGGGCTTGCAATCTAATCCCAATTTTACAGTTGAGGGAACAAAGACCCAGAGAAGTATGCTTGGCACATTGTAAGTGCTTAATGAATACCATCATTATTATCATTATTATTATTATTATTAACTTGCCCAAGGTCACACAACAGACCAGTGGCAGAGCTGGGATTAGAACCCAGGTCCTTCTGACTCCCAAGCCTGTGCTCTATCCACTAGACAATGCTGCTTTTCTTCTCTTCTCATCATGGATTACTCATCATTTGCCAAGCTAACTTTCCTGCGAAAGTAACGGTAGTACGTGTTTCAGCAGTGGACGGTATCAATTCCGATTCCATTTAGTCTTCTCAGATCCAGCATGAACTTTGAATCGTGGGGATGGCATTCCTCTCCAACAGTGGAGCCTTCTGCAACCACTCGGGGAGTGAGGAATAGAGGCAGAGGAGACTGGGAGTAAGAACGGGAGGAGACACAGCAGAGGTGAAGCAAGGAGAAATGGAGGAGCAGAATCAACTAGAAGTTCACTCAAGCAGTGGTTTGTGGAAAGGAAATTCAGGGATTACTGTCAGAAAGAGGGTGGATGGAATTGCTTTGAAGAGAGAGAGAGGAAAGGTGAGCTGAGGATATCAAAATGGGAACCTCAAGAAAAAAGCCCAGCGAAAATATTTTTTGGAGACTGACTCAAGTAATCTGCTCCTGCAAGCACTCTAGGAATGAGGAGCAGAGGCAGAGAGGAGACTGGATGTGGGAATGGGAGGAGTAAAGCAGGGAGAAATGGAGGAGGAGAATCAAGAGCTGAAAAGGAGAATGGAGAGAAGGGACTGGGGGAGCGAGGCAGAGGTTAGAAACAGAGAGCAGGGAGACTAAGGGGAGACAAGATGGGGAAAAAAGGCAGTGGAGACAGTTGGGAAAGAGACTCCAAGGAAAGACAGACAGAAAAATTTGTTTGTGAGAAAATGAACCTGGCGCTAACCCAAGCAGGGGTCTGTGGAAATGAAATTCAGGGATTACTGACATAAAGAGGGTGGATAGGATCTGTATGAAGAGACAGAGGAGAGGTGAGTTGGGGAAACCAAAACAGGGACTTCAAGGAAGAGGCCCAGAGAAAACAGTGAAGAGGAGCAAGACAGGAGAAAGATGGATGACTGGGCTGATGAGAAGCTAAGGAGATAAACCACAGAGATGACAATAAAGTTTACTGGGTATAAATTCAAGAGAAACACAGGAAGAAACTGACCCTAGGTTCACACAAAACAAATATATAGAAATTACTGACTATAACTCAGAAGCCCTGGGCACTATATCTGACACATCTGGATTGTTTTTAATTTACTGCCTATTGCAAAATGAAATTGGCAACAGGAGAGGAGGTGGCAAAATGTGCCATAGTTTCAGGGGATCTTTTTGGGAAAGCCACTCCATCTGTGTCAACAATCTCTCTCTCCGATCACTGTGGAAAACCTGTTGGAGCAGTTTGGAGGGGGCAGAGTTGCCAGGGTTGGAGAGGTCGGGCGGGGGCAGAGCTGGCGTGGTTGGCACAGTTGGAGAAGAGGTAGAACGGGCATGGTTGGAGCGGCACTGGGGAGAGCAGTCAGTGGGTCTCAACCTGATTCTTTTTTTAAAAAAAGGATCTATGCCTATGCACCAGCAAATATTTATAGCCCATCTGAACTTGCTATTCCCTCAGAATCTAACCTAACCCTAATCTCCATTGTCACCACATCACTTCCCATAGCACAGTATTTACAGAGCCTGTACATTGTGCAAAATCCAGTTCTAAGGCTAAAGGGGAACCATGGACATTGATTCAGGCCAATCTTGCTCTGAGCCTGAAAGTGTTCAACAAATACCATGGACTGGCTGAAATACACAGTCACTGTAGAGAAGTATCAGGCTCCAACCCACTGAGTTTATCAACACAATGACCTGGCCAGACAATAATAATAATAATAATGGCATTTATTAAGCGCTTACTATGTGCCAAGCACTGTTCTAAGCGCTGGGGAGGCTACAAGGTGATCAGGTTGTCCCACGGGGGGCTCACAGTCTTTATCCCCATTTTAAAGATGAGGGAACTCCGGCACAGAGAAGTGAAGTGACTTGCCCGAAGTCACACAGCTGACAATTTGTGAAGCTGGGATTTGAACCCATGACCTCTGACTCCAAAGCCCGTGCTCTTTCCACTTGGCCACACTGCTCCTCATGAGAAATTCAAGATTCTCTTGAATCCAAAGACAACCCTTTGGATGCCTGTGGGGTGAGGAGCCCATCCTCCTACTACATTTCAGCCAGGAGGGAAGACATGCGGAATGGACCAAAGGATACAGACATTGTCTATCCCAAGGGAGCAGTGACCCCTTAGGAGCCATAAGGAAATTCAAATAGCCCAAGGACTTTACTGGAACAAAGAGGTGAGGAAGGAGCATCAATACCATCATCAGTGGTATTTATTGAACGGTTATTGTTTACAGAGCACTGAACTAAGCACTTGAGGGAGTACAGTAGAGTAAGAAGACAGAGTGTGGTCTCATGGAAAGATCCCAGGCCTGGGTTCTAATCCAGACTCCACCATATACCGGTTGTGTGACCTTGGACAAATCACTTAATTTCTCTTTGCTTCAGTTCTTTCACCCGCAAAACGGGGATTCAATACCTGTTCTCTCTTCTACTTAGACTGTGAGCCCTGTGTGAGACCTGGGAATCTTGGATCTATCCCAGTTCAGTGATTGGTACAGAGTAAGCACTTAAGTTATTATTATTGTCATTGTTATCATTATTGTTAGTATTAGCATTATTATCCTTGCCCTCAAGGAGCTTTACAATCTAGTGGGAGAGATAGTCATTAAAATAAATAACAGGTAGAGGAAGAAACTCAGTGTAAGGATATGTACCTATGTGCTATAGGGGTAAGGGGTGAGTCATAGAATGAGTATCTTGGGGTATACTTAGATGCATAGGAGATACAATAAGCAGGAAAAATAGGGGGGAGACAGGGAGTTAGGGGTTCAGGGGAGCAGGGAAGACCATAGGAACAAGGGAGGGTAATAAGAGTTGATACTTTTACCCTTCACTCTATATCCACGGAGTCCTTTGAGAGCACTGAGTAGGTAGAGAACACGGACCAAGTATCTACCTGCAAGCTGCTCTAGCAGTTTTCAACCTAAAGCAAAGACCTACCGATCATCATACACACCTCAGTGCAAACCAACCATTCAAAGAAGACGGGGACACTCAAATCTGGGAAAGGCATCTCTGAAAAATACTTTTTGTACTCAAAGATTTCCATTTCCCTCTGTTAAACAGCAGATTTTCTTCAACTCTCGAGCCACAAGAGAAAATTTCCAGTTGCGAAAGTTGAACGGGAGCCAGATTTGAACCACATTCTAGGTTTTTCTACACAGACTGTTCTGCTCCTGTGACTGCTTCCTACCTGGCAGTTCACAACCTTTGAAATTGCTTTTACATTTAGTCCCACACCATCAATAAAGTAGAAAAATGATTTTTCTTTTCCAAGAGGAGCCAAGTTGTGTTTGTTCTCCAGGAGAACATTCGCTGGAGAAAAAAAAAATGAACAAAAAATTGCTTTTAGAGCTAACCTGTTAGATTAATTGACATCCTTGAATGTAGATATTGCATTTTTCAGGCCCATGTTTTCCACCAAATACACATTAATTAATAGAATATCAAGTTAATGCACTAAGTTCTATACAGGATATAAAATTTGAGGGTCCCTGCAAATATGAGGGGACAGGGAAGGAGGGAGGAGAGCAGAGAGAGAGGAACCCTTCATAGAAACTCCTTGAGTAGGAGACTGTGGTTTCCCTTCTCTTCTGCACAATAGTATAATTATATAAAACTGTACTTAGCATTTAAAGACCCTACCAATATTTCTAACCACACTGGGCGCACAAATAGGTTGTCCTTTCTTGTGTTGTACTTAATTTTTGTAGCCCCATAAACCGTTTTCTCTTTGGCCTCCTTGCTTATCTTTCCTTATGAAGCTTTTGCTTAAAGAGCGATAGTAGTGCCTCATGCAGGTCTGTCCTCAACAGTTTTCAGCCGGGAAGTAGCATTTTTAAAAAAATGGCATTTGTTAAGCACTTTCTATGTGTCAGGCACTGTACTGAGTGCTGTGGTAGATACAAGATAATCAGGTTGGACGCAGTCCATGTCCCACATGGGACTCCCAGTGTTAATCCCCATTTTATAATGGGGATTTGCTTTGGAGAAGCAGCGTGGCTCAGTGGAAAGAGCCTGCACTTCGGAGTCAGAGGTCATGGGTTCAAATCCTGGCTCCACCAATTGTCAACTGTGTGACTTTGGGCAAGTCACTTCACTTCTCTGTGCCTCAGTTACCTCATCTGTAAAACGGGGATTAAGACTGTGAGCCCCACATGGGACAACCTGATCACCTTGTAACCTCCCCAGCGCTTAGAACAGTGCTTTGCTCATAGTATATGCTTAACAAATGCCATTATTATTATCACTATTATTATTATTATTATTATTATTATATGAAGTAACTGAGTCACAGACAGAGAAGTTAAATGGCTCATCTTCTAACTCCCGGGCCCATGCTTTTTCCACTAGGCCACATTGCTTCTCCATCAGCACGTATTAGCACCCACTTGGTGCAATGCACTGTACTAAGTACTTTGGAAAGTGCAGAATATAGTGACATTTTCTCTGACCATAAGGAGCTTACAATTCAATGGAAGAGTTTACACTCTCTATCAGTCATATTTATTTAGTGCTTATTGTGAGTGGAGTACTGTACTAAGTGCTTGGGAGAGGACAATTTAACAGAGTTGGTAGACACATTCCCTGCCTACAAAAGGCAACCTAACGGTCTCAGGACTTGCCTCAAATAGGGGCTCAGAAAATGCTTCCTAACAGTGATTTCCTCCAAAAGTCTTGAAGTCCTAATTTTGCAGTTGTGGTTGAACGTTAATCTTCATTTTCTCTGTGCTGCCACCCCTACTTGCCCTTTTTCCACCAATGATACCCCCAGACAACAGCATGCCAAGAAAATATGTAAATAGCTCGCTCTCCTTCATCTTCTTTAGAGGTTGATTAGTCAAATCTGTCCTGGCAACAAGACCATAGCTTAGCACCCATTTGTCAAAAGGCAAGAAAACAGGCTGTCTCTTGCCAAGTGTTGATTATTCCCTGCCTTCTAAGTCATGAATGAATGCCACTCCAATCTACTTGGCTATATATTCTGGGGGGCCCCAGTTCTCCTTCACTGAGCATCTTGGAAATTTAATATCTGGAGGACAAGAGTAGCCAGAGCAGAAAAATTAGCACTAGAATGGCAGCTTTTCACATTTTCCAGGAGAGGAAGGTTTCCAGGAATTCAAAGGATCCTACAGATTTCTTAAAGAGGTTGCCGTGAAATTAGCTGAAGACCGCTGTCTCCTTTTCCGGATATCTACAGTTAATCCACATATTGCCTTTCCAGGACAGATGGGTGTTTAGTCCCTAGCTGTCCTAGGGGCTTGTTTTAGCAGAATAGAAATGACATTTGTGCCTTTCTCTGATATCTACGATTATCTCTGATATCTACGATATCTGATAAATACGATTGATGATGATATCTCCTGAAAATGAAGACTCTGTAGAGTAGGAAACTGATTTCTGATAGCCTTTGACTCTATACCCTTCCTTCTTTGGAAATATCCACCGGTGAAAAAGAGGTGAAGGCAGATGGAAAGATTCACCAAAAGGAAGTGGAAGAGAAAAATGGAATCCAGAAGATAAGGCTCTCTAGAGCAGTGATTTCAAATGTTTTAATCTTGGGATGCTCCCTCACTCTAAGAACTCTTCCTCCCACCCCTTATGAGAAGCAGCATGGCCTAGTGGAAAGAGCACAGGCCTGGAAGCCGAAGGATCTGGGTTGTAATCTCAGCACCTCTATTTGTTTGCTCTGAGACTATAACCCATCAGACCCTGGCCAGATGTGTCTCTATCTTTAATCAGAGTGTTAGAGTGGTAAGGGAACTAAAGATCAGAATGTTTCAATAAATTGACTATTGTTACACTGAAAGAAAATATCCTTGGACTTCAGTTGTCCAGGTATCTTAGGCTAAGAACTAAAAATGTCTTAAGATTAAAATAAATTGTATGTTGGGGCCTGAATTAGTGAGATAATTTGCTGTTGTGAGATCTTGGGAACATCACCAAATTTTTTATAAGCTCAGTACAGTGATCTGCACACAGTGAGAACTTGATAAATACCATTGATTGGTTGATTATATCAGCCTGACCTAAGAAGATCTGTTCAAACTCTTCCTTACTATTGACTCCAAACCAAGTGACCAATTGATTTTAGGATCAATTTAGAGCAGCTGAACCCAGCGCAATCCCAGCAGGCCTTTTTTTGTAATGAGGAGTATCATGTCTTAAGTCCTGTGATTTAAAGATCCAAAAGAGATAGGAATTATGAGATTTTCACAAAGAGCAGGCATCCTCTATCAGACTGACAGGTGCTTCCACCACCTAAAAGACAAGTTGTTCAGGAAGTTTAATCGAGTAGGTGTTCTTTGCAGACAACAATACTGACAAACCATCAGTGGCAAACACGTCAAAAATATAAAGCAGCAGCTGGAAGCTCCTCCCTGGAGACTATCAACACCAGCATTTCACTCTGAGTGGAAAAAACTCTAATTTACAGACAGCTGACTTCACGCTTTAATTTGACGGTATCTGGAAGTATAACTACAGTACAGAAAATCAAAATGAATTCTGGATCACTTCTGCTCTTTGAAAGATGAAACTCCAATCTTTCCAGCATTTTCCTATTGATCCTTATTCTGTTCAACATTCACCAGTAACTCCTGGAAGATAAATTTGCTTTAATCAAGGCTCTTTGGTGCTTAATAATTTCTAACCTTCTAAATCAATGGTTTTTTTTTTTTTTCATTTTGTTTTGTTTTAATACCAACAGCATGACCCTAGGGGAAAGAGCATTGAATCAGAAGTCAGAAACCCTGGGGTTTAATCCCAGTCCTGCCATCAGTTTGCTGTGTGACCTTGGCAAGTCACTTAACCTTTCTGGTCCTCGGTTTCCTCATCTGTAAAATGGGGATAAGGTAACTGCTCACCCTATGTCTTAAGTGTGGAACAGAGATTGTGCTAGATCTGACTATCTTGTACCTTTTACCTCAGAGCTGAGCACAGTATTTAGCCATACAAGCACTTCATAGATATCGTAAAAAACAAATACCCAGCAATTTTACAACTATATTGTAGGTTCCCAAAGGCCTCGTATAGTACTCTGCACACAGTAGGCATTGATGAGATAGATTAAAAGATCAGGAAGCCTAGAATAGATTTTAGTCTAAGAAATTTGGCTAGTAGCAATTTCTACAGAAACAGTATATGTAATGGAAGGACACAGATTGGGAGTGAAACTAATTGTAATCTGTGCTTTACCACTGACCACTGACCGAACTTTAGGAAGTCACTTGGCTGCCTCCATGAGCCTTTTGAAGTCACTGTTTGGCCTCCTCTGTGAAGCCTTCCCAGATAACTCAGTCCAGCTAACTCCTGGCCTTCATCTATGATTATGCATCCCCCAGAAAGAGGCATCTTGATGTAAGAGCTGGAGGAAGCCCTAATCACTTGGAGAAGAAGCATGGACTAGTGGAAAGGGCACAGACTTCAGAGTCAGAGGACCTGGGTTCTAATCCTGACTCCACCTCTTGTGAACTGTGTGTCCTTGGGTAAGTCACTTCACTTCTCTGTACTTCTAGAGGGGACACTCTTCCCTTGGTGATGTTCTGCTGAGAAACCCAAAAGCAGGAGATTGTTTGAGGAATTTAGCTTCATGGACAAAAATATGAAGGATAATTTCAGCTCAGGCTTTGTCATGGACTGAGTCGGAGGCCTTATCCTTCTATTAGCCAACTTTCCAACTCAATTTCCTCCTCCTCCCTCCCCCCCTCCCTAAGCCCTCATTTCCCCTCCCCTACTCCCTTTGCATCACATCTGCACCCTTAATTCATCTTATCCTTAGCCCCACAGCACTTATCTTTATTTTACAGAGAGGAAAGCAAGCCACAGAGCTGCATCTATCCAGCCCAAATGAAGCAGACATTTCCCAGTGATCCTGTCTCATAAGCTGAAAGAAGACCCTTCTTCTGAACAATTTAGAGTGGGTTTCTGAACTGGCTCAATTTCACTGAGAATTTCCCTAAGCCTCTGCTTCACTTTGTGCAGGTTTGACCAACCCAGGATACTTACTCAGGTCATTCAGTTGTATTTATTGAGCATTTACTGTGTGCAGAGCACTGTACTAAGCATTTGGGAGACTACAATATAACAATAAACCAACATTCCCTGCCCACAATGAGCTTGCAGTCTAGAGGGTCTATCCTCTACAGTCTAGAGGATAGTCTACCTCAGAGTTCTGTCCTTTCAAACTCATGGGCTGTGAGTTGTTTATTGTAGGTAAATCCCTAGATTGGATTCAGCCTTGCATTTGTTCTATACAGAGCTGAACGGGTTCCATATGCCACCTGCTAGAATCCATCTCTGAGATGAAGAAATTCTTAATGGCTGGGAGAGAATGCCTTCATTTTAAGAAAGCTGAAAAGATGCATTTCTTATTTGAGTGGCAGAGTTCTCTAATGATGCTTTTTCATGACTACAGTGGCAGCAATCAGCAAGTTCATGATATTGGAACATCATAAAACACATTATACGGAGATTGAATAAGGCAGTTCCAAGCAAAATATGTTTGTTTTGTCCCCAATGTGCTCATTGGTTCATTCACTCATTCAATCATATTTATTGAGTACTTACTGTGTACTTAGCACTGTACTGAGTGCTTGGGAAGTACAAGTCGGCAACATATAGACACAGTCCCTACCCAGCAATAGGCTCACAGCCTAGAAGGGGCAGAAAGTTGTGGGCAGGGAACGTTTCTATCAACTCTGTTATATTGTACTGTCCCCAAGTGCTAAGTAGAGTGTTCTGTACATAGTAAATGCTCAATAAATAGGATTGGTTGATTGATGGGAGGTTGTTCTACAGAACAGTAAAGTAGCTCAGTTTCCTGCCTTCAAGAAGTTCAAGGACAACAGCCTAAGAGGGAGGTAGAATAATAATAGTAATTTCGGAATTTGTTAAGTACTTGCTATGTGCCAAGCACTGTGGTAGATAAAGATCAGGTTCTGTTTCCATCCCACAAGGGGCTCACAGTCTTATGGGGAGGGAGAACAAGTTTCTTATCCCCATTTTTTAAACTCAATTCTCCCCAACCCCAATGACCATCCAAATCCCACAGACAGCACTCCCCACTAAACTGTAAGCCCCCTGAGGGAAGAGATCGGGTCTCCCAGTTCTATGGTAGTGTACTATCTCAAGCACTTAGTACAGTAAGTACTCAATAAATACCATTGATTGACTGATGGATTGAAAGGGCCACAGGTTTCGTGGCCTGAGTACAGTTTCATCGTATGAACATCAAACAAAAGTCTTCATGTGGCTGGAAAATTTCTGAGCCATGTGATAAAGATACTTCTGGTATGATGACAACTTATGACATAGCAATCTAAGTTTGTTCTTATAATTTACAGTGATTTTCTCTGGGGCTCAAGCGGCTGATATTGTCCTCAATTCCAGTGGTGAACAAGGCCACGCTAAGAAGCTGTGTGTGGCCTCATGGCTAGGAGAGTGAATAGAGCAGGGATGAAGACTGTGAGCCCCAGACAACCTGATCACCTTGTATCCTCCCCAGCGCTTAGAATAGTGCTTTGCACATAATAAATGCTTAACGAATACCTAAATTATTAGTATTATAAAGCACAGGCCTGGGAGTAAGGACCTGGTTCTAATCCCAGCTTTGCCAGTTGTCTGCTGTGTGACCTTGGGCAGGTTACTTAAATTCTCTGTACCTCAGTTACGTCATCTGTAAAATGGGAATTTAGAGACTGACACCCCCCCTACTCCATGGGAGACATGGACTGTGTCCAACCTGATTAGCTTCTATCTACCCCATAGCTTAGTACAGTGCCTGGCGCATGTGAATGTTTAACAAATAACACAAAACAAGAAGAAAAATAATTCAAGTTAGAAGTTGTCATTCAGCCAAACAGCCACTGGATGTCAATGTGAGTCCACGATAAGCAAATGTTACTAATAATGATGGCACTTAAGCGCTTACTATGTACGAAGCACTGTTCTAAGCGTTGGGGGGATACAAGGTGATAAGGTTGTCCCACGTGGGGCTCACAGTCTTAATCCCCATTTTACAGATGAGGTAACTGAGGCTCAGACAGATTAAGTGACTTGCCCGAGGTCGCACAGCAGACAAGTGGTGGAGCGGGGATTAGAACCCATGACCTCTGACTCCCAAGCCTGGGCTTTTTCCACTAAGCCACGCTACTTCCCTACTAGGGCCATAACTCCGTTTAAAAGAACTCTGAAAATATTTCTGCCTTCTTCCTACCATTTCATCGCCAGGACCACGATGCCTTGATTTGTTGTGAGCATTTTGAGATCGACCACTCCAAAACTGTTCGAAAAGATGCCTCCTTCTGCGCCTCAGATGCTTCCACAGAGCATTATTCTTTCATCCCTGGAGATTCATTCATTCAATCGTATTTATTGAGCGCTTGCTGTGTGCAGAGCACTGTACTAAGCGCTTGGGAAGTACAAGTCGGTTCTGGACCATCACGGTTCCCTCTAGATCAAGCTTTGTGATCCTCCTTCCAAGTTTTGTTCCCAAACGTCCGGTTTCCTGCTTTGTAGATCTCACAGAATTCATTCCAAAAGCCTCTTTCCCATTTTTTAGTAACCCCACGTCCCCAGTTCTGACTTCAAGGAATCGGTGAATGGTATTCATTGAGTGCTTACTATGTGCAGAGTACCATACTAAGCACTTGGAAAGAGCGGACACCTCAAATGCATAGAAAGATGTCTCAAAAACCAACCCATCGGGGACGGGTGCAGCCTTTACAATAAGGTTTCAATTCTGATATTACCAACCTTCCAGATTTCTTACTTGGCTGCTGGGTTTCATCTCCATAATCTTTTTGTTTGCAGGTGGTTATTTTGTCGCTCACTATTATTCACTTCTGGGGAAGGAGTTGGGGGGGTTGTCTCTTCAAAGATTCATTCATTCAATCGTATTTATTGAGTGCTTACTGTGTGCAGAGCACTGTACAAAGATGTAATTAAATGAAATTAAATAGCCACTTGGTGTCAGTGGAGTCCATAATCAAGCTCCCTGCATACACAGGCTGCTTTTACATCCAAAGATGACCGGCCGCTTCGACTGGGAGAGCCTGTGGATGAGGAAGCAAAGACTGGTGGTGGGCAAATCACTGTGCACAGTATACAAAGAGAGTTCTTAACCACACTGAAGCATCTGTGCCCATCCCTACCTCCCCAGCTCGTCCATGTGTGGTATAGAGGTTTCCCCCCATGATTCATGACCTTGCTACAGAAGCCTAGTTTTCTTAGAAGTTGACATATAAAACCCCATGAGATAGATAGCTCCTTAAGGGCAGGGAATGTATGTCACTTCTAGAGTACAACAGAACTTACTTTATTCCCCCAAGCACTCTGTTTAGGAGGTACTCATTGAATATCACTGATTGATTGATTGACAGATCTCGGGGTTTTCTGATATCTCAGTGTTTCTGCAAAGTTTGCTTTCCTAAACGGGAATTTCCATCATCATTTCAGGGCACTTAGGGAAAATCTTCATGAAAGAACACGGTCCACACCTCCTCCAGTGGGATCTCATCCAAGCATTCCTTGGGGAAGCATTGTCTGTTAGGAGGAGGAGGAGGTGGCAGTTGTTGTGTTAATTTCTGGCATTTAAATCAATCAATTGTATTTATTGAGCATTTACTGTGTGCAGAGCACTGTACTAAGCGCTTGGGAAGTACAAGTTGGCAACATATAGAGACGGTCCCTACCCAACAGTGGGCTCACAGTCTAGAAGGGGGAGACAGAACAAAACAAAACATATTAACAAAATAAAATAAATAGAATAGACTAGATATGTACAAGTAAAATAAATAAATAGAGTAATAAATACATACAAACATTCATACCCATTGACCTCTGGTGAAATGGGGCCCAGATGGCTCAGGATGAACTGGTGGGAGAAAAGACCCAAGAGGCACAATGAGTATACACAGATCAATCATGTTTATTGAACACGCTGTATGCAGAGTAGTGTACTAAGTGTTTGGGAGAATAGAATATATCAGAGTTGGTAGACCCATTCCCTGCCCACATCGAGCTGACAGCTCAGAGTATTCCGTTAGGGTCCACCCATCAGATTGTCCAATCTGTTAAACTATAAACTCCTTGAGGGCAGGGACAGACTGGGTCTTCTACTTCTACTGACTTCTCTCAGTACTTGGTACACATAGATGCCAAATAAATATTAGCAGTGAAGACTGACTCTCTCCTATCCTTCAAATAAAATTCATCTAAGAGTACAGTACTCTAGGCAACACTGGAAGCCAACGAAAGTAGTAGTGGATCCCTGAGGCATCCAGGATAAAAGGTCAAAGCCACAGAAGATCTTATTTCCTTTCTTCGAGCTAATGAGAATTGTAGGAAGCTTACAGTTTGGAGATGCAGCAAGATCAGCCTCTATGTACTTGCTATTCCCCTTCCTTTGCCCCCAGAAAATCCCACCGGGAAAGGGTGTGAGTTGGGGGGCTGGGGAAAATGCACTGAGGAAGTTTGGTCTTATTCTTAACAGAGAAATGACCGTACCACTAGGATCCTGTTTTATAACCTAATCGATCAATGGTTTTGAGTGCTGTGTGCAGAGCACAGTTCTAAGCCCTTGGCAAAGTACACTACAGAATTGGTAGACACAATCCCCACCCACAAAGAGTTTGCAGTTTACCAGGAAATGCCATAATTCTTCCGTACTTGTCCAGTAAGGGGCTCCATAAAGATCAGCCCAAGCTCAAGGCCTTAAGAAAATGAAATTTACCCTGCATATCCTTTCTGTCCTTTTGGATTTTAATGAATCAATTTGGGGAAATACAGGTGAATATGTAGGCATACATGCCTCTGCTCTCAGAGGCATGCAGGAGAAGACAGCAGTGGTGGAGGAAGTGGCATTGGAAAATGAAGGCAGGGGCCAATAAAATAGTAAGAATCATGGAATTTGTTAAGCATGTACTGGGTGATAAGCACTGTATTAAGCACTAGGGGAAATACAATAATAATGATGGCATTTGTTAAGCACTTACTATGTGCAAAGCACTGTTCTAAGCGCCGGGGGTATACAAGGTGATCACATTGTGATTAGATGGGACACAGTCCTTCCTCATACAATTTTAGAGGGAGGGAGCATAAGTTACCATATTCCCATTTTACAGATGAGGAATAATCATCTGTGCTAAGTGCTCTGCACACAGTAAGTGCTCAATAAATTCCACTAATTGATCACTGTTCTGGCTCAGGTTAATGAGATTTGTAAGCTATTTGTAATAATCCAGTGAGTATTCAATACACCGAAATAGCTCCTTTCTTCCCCAAATACCACAGAAATACCTGGCCACTTGTCTGGACTGATATTATTTTGAGGTCTGTGATGCAGAAGGAGAGATTATTCTTTCCATTTTACAAATAAGTAAAATGAGGTACAGAGATGAATTGCAACCAATGATTAATCATCATTCATTGTTTCAAAATGGTCACTTTTAGCGGGCCCTAACACATACACACACACAAGATAAGGCAGCTGTAGAGAGGGATTGGCGTCAATCTTAAGGTGTCTTCCCTAACAAAGATTTCTCCTCTGGACTTCTCAGGGTCAAACCTGCCCCCGCCCCCCGACTCTCCCCATCACTGCTGCAATTCTGGATCTCCTGCCCCAAGTGCCTTTTCTGCTTCAACCCACCAAACCCCAAGCTGTGTTCCCAAACCCACCGTCTATCTCTTCCTCACCATTCTTCCAGTTGGCTTGGAGTCAGGGATGGTGTAACTCCTGCTTCATCCAGTGAACAATGAGAATCTCTGCAGCAGTGAGTCTAAGTGCAGGTTGACTTGGGTACCATGCTATGGGTGCCATAGAAGCTAAATGGACTAAAGGAAAAGTGGCAAATTGAGGTTTAGCATTGCCTGAAGTCCACCTGTAACTACACTCCCAACTTTTTGGGAACTTTGTTCAAGCATCATTTTGGAGAGGCATGGGATTCTACATTTCTATTCCAAAGACACTTGTCCCCGGCCCTCCAGGAGTTTATGATCTACACCAACAGAGACAGGCACGTATCAAGCAACTTGTCTTTTTCCTCTCGAAACTCTTTTCCTCTGGGCCTGGAATTTTCTCACACAGCAGTCCCAATCAGACTTTTTGGAGGTGCCTATGGAGAGAAATGTAATTCTTCATGTCTCTGCATTGCATCACAAATCATTTATGGCTTCTACTGAAAGGCTCTTTCATAGAGAGTCTTCCAGGGCTGCCTGAGAGAGAGCAATATTTCACGGGCTCACACGCTACTTATTTAGATGTAGAAAGCTGTGGCCTAAGGATTTTCCCTGGAGCCCTAACTAGAACCTTAAACCAAACAGAGCTGGGTTTCCTCGATTGGATGCTTTGTAATAGCACAAAAAAATCATCTGTTCTCCCCTGTCTAATCTTTCCTTTCCTTCATCTGCTCTCTCCTGTCCTCCGTTACCCTGTAGCTAGGACAGAATTCCCCACTCTGGGAAGAATTTCAGTCCCATGAAGCATGGGACTGGTTAGACAGTGTACCTAGTAGAAAGCTCATAGGAATGGGAGATGGAGGACCTGGAGCACGTTTATTGAGCGCTTACTGTGTGCAGAGCACTATACTGAGCACTTTGGAAAGTACAGTACAACGATAAACACACACACTGCCTATCCACAATTAGTTTACAGTCTCTAATTCTGGCTCCGCCATTTGTCTACTGTGTGACCTCCAGGAAGTCACAACTTCTCTGTAAAAGAAATACCTGTTCTCCCTCCCTCTTTAGAGGGACTTCGTCTGACCTGATTATTTTGAAACTACCCCAACTATCAATGTGCAGAGCTTGGCATGTTAGGTGCTCGACAAATACTATTGTTATTAGACTGTAAAATGTCCATATTATCCCGTAACATCATCGTGTTTTAGAATATGTCTGACACAGCTGCAGGGACCCTGTGGGGGTGTGGGAAATGCTGACTAAAGGGAAAAAAGTGACCAGAACAGCAGTCATGTGTTTAGAAGACCTTCGTGCAGAGCCTTGAGCTCCCACGGGAAGAACGGTCCATACTGTCTGTAAATGAAAATACTCCCAACTGTGGGGCATGGGCAGATCAAAACAGCCAAACCAGGATGGCTTCATAGATAATCTCAAGAATCTCTTTTCAAGCAATAGTTTCAATCTCCTCCCCTCTATTTTCAGAACTGGCAGTAAATAGCAAAATGTACAGATGGATGTTTGCTCTGGGTGCATCCTCTGCTGAAGGAGATGAAGACTGGAGGTAGGAGGGGGAATGGGGAGAGGGGGGCCGGGAGGGGAGAGGGAAACTATGGAAAAGAGGGAGACTGAATGGAGGGGAGGAGAGTGGGGGATCAAATGATTGTATTTACCAAGCACTTAATGTGTGCACTATACTAAGCACGTGGGAGAGTACAATATAACAGAGTTAGTAGGCACGTTCCCTGACTGCAAGGAGTTTACAGTCTAGAGTGGGGCAGAGGGGATGGAAAGAAGGAAGGAAGGGATAAGAGGAGAGGGAAGGGAAGGAGGGGTTGGGGAAGCAGGAAGGGAGGCAGGATTCATCTAATCCGCAAACTGGCTCCTGGTGTGCTGGAGGGGTGCTGAGTGCCATCTGGTTGTTCTCCCTCATATCGGGGCTGGCTGGGGGGGTTCCCAGGCCTCCAGGCCTGCCAAATCTTCTGAGGCCGCCCCAGTCCCCAGGCCTGACGGTTTGGATTGCCGCACCATCCGGGCAGGTGGGGGAGTTTGCGGGGAGGGAGGCGGCGCTGGGCTGGGGCCTCACCAGCCGTGTTTCTTCAGCCTGGGATAGAGCCTCCCTCTCCCCCTGCTCCCACATTTTGCTCCCCGTTCTTTCCCCTCCTCCCCTCTTCCTTTCTCCCCTTCCCCTCCTGCCCTTTCCTCCTTCTCCTCCTCTCCTTTCCCCCTTCCCCTCCTCTCCTTTTCCTTCCTCCCCTTCTTTCCCCCTCCACCCCTTCCCCTTTCTCCCCCTTCCCTTTCCCCCTTCCTTTTCCCATTCTTCCCTTTCCTCCTCCCCATTCCCCCTTCTTTTCTGTCCTCTCTTCCCCTTCTTCCCTTTCCCCCCACTCTCCCCTCATCCCAGCCAACACGTGTGATGAAAGGCCTGGGCCTGGGCAGAGGACTCAGGAGGACGATTCATGAACCCCGGGGAAGCTGCAGCAGCTGCCAGTGGCAGGGATGAGGAGAGGGAGAGGGAAAGGAGAGAGGGAGAGGGAGAGGAGAGACATCATCAAACTCTCCTGCCAGAGGAGGCAGGCAGCTACTTCCCCCCCCACCCCGCCCTCCTTTCTTTCTTGCCCCAGAAAAGCAAAAGCCATCCAAGGAGCTCGTGGATTCATTGGGGATGGTGCTCTTGTCCGGAGAGCTGTCTGCAGAAACCTGCAACAGATGCATTCAATCGTATTTACTGAGTGCTTACTGTGTGCCAAGAGCACTTACTTTGTGCAGGCACTATGAAGCATGAGAAGCAGTATGGCCTAGTGGAAAGAGCACCAGTCTGGGGGTCAGCAGGTTGTGGGGTCATTCATTCAATCATATTTATTGAGCACTTACTGTGGGTTTTAATCCTGGCTCTGTCACTCCTCTGCTGTGTGTCCTTGGACAAGTTAAGTGACTTGCCCAACTTTACTGCTTCTATAAGGTTATGTGTATCCAAGCCATATCATCATGTGGAAGAGATTGGGAAAGTACAATGCAGGAGTAAGGAGAGCATTAGTACAGTGCTCTGCACACAGTAAGCGCTCAATAAATACGATTGAATGAATGAAGGAGAGACAATCCCTGCCCACAAGAGCTCAGATGCATTTCCCAGCTGGCGGTCGATCCCGGAGAGGAACCTGTCCCGCCCACACACTGCACACTCTTGAAGAGCAATCTGAGGTTCAATCTCTCTCCACCCACCACCCCCGCCCCACCCAAGGAGTATGCCTAGAGTTCATCAGCAAAGGTTTGTGACTGGTTTACAAATAGAAAATCTTGGGTCTATAGCTTCAGCAAAATGCTTTCCCCGCAAAATGAAATTCAGCAGCTGCATGAAAGAAAATGTATTCAATTTTCTCTCTCTCCTTGCTTGTCTTTCCCCATTTCCCACGTATTGGCCTATCTTTCCACTCCGGGGAAATCGGCTCTCTTCTTCAGTCGAGTCATCAGGAACCTCTCTCTCCCTCCCCCCACCTCCCAACTCCCTTCCTCCGTCTTCCTCTCCACCAAAAGTCTGCTCAAGGGGCATCCTCTTTTCCTACTGGCTCCACCAGCTTCCAATCACCAATCCCAATGTGTTCCCCTTCCCATCGTTTAAATGTGCATGACTCTACTTCCAAAAGCCCACATCCAAACAATGGCAATATTCAAGTGGCCTGGCCTAGTGGAAAGAGCATGGCCTTGGGAGTCAGAGGACCTGGATTCTAAAATCCCCACTCTGCCGTCTGTCGGCTGTGACCTTGAACCCTTCACTTAACTTCTCTGTGCCCCAATTAATCCCCATTTTACAAATGAGGTAAGACCATGAGCCCCATTGGGGACAGGAACAGGGACTGGGTCCCATCTCAATTATTTTGTATTTCTCCCCGGGGCTTAGTATAGTGCCTGGTACATGGTAAGTGCTTAACAAATGCCATGAAAAAGCTCAGAGGCTATGCATCACCTCTACCCTTTCTTTGGTTCCATCTTTTCCCTTCCTATCATCCCATAACTTTAATAGGCCTGTTTCCTCATCTGTAAAATGGGTATTAGATACCCATTCATTCTCCCCCTTAGCCTGGGAGTCCCATGTATGTGATCTGACTGTACTGTACTCAATGGACTTGGCCCCTGGCAGGATCTCTTTCTAATCATTGGGAGATAATGAGAACAATATGAGTCCCTGCTTGGATTGGCCAGCCCCCTCTCACTCAAAGATCGCTAGGTACTTTTCAAACATTAATTTAGAGATAAGGGAGGATTAACTTTGTTTATTGGGACAGGAGGGGGCAGGGGACTCACTATGTTTGATCAATCCATCTGGGGTATTTATTAAGCACTTACTGTGCACAGAGCATTGTACTACACAGTTGGGAGAGAACAATCCACAGATCAGCATGACTCAGTGGAAAGAGCCCGGGCTTGGGAGCCAGAGGTCGTGGGTTCTAATTCCGGTTCTGCCACTTGTCAACTGTGTGACTGGGCAAGTCACTTCACTTCTCTGGGCCTCAGTTACCTCATCTGTAAAAGGGGGATTAAGACTGTGAGCCCCACGTGGGACAACTTGATCACCTTGCATCTCCCCAGCACTTAGAACAGTGGTTTGCACATAGTAAGCACTTAATAAATGCAATTATTATTATTATCCCTGTGTCACTTTGGGCAAGCCACCAGAGGCTGCTGTGGCCTCTCAAACCTGATCCACACCCAGTTCCAGTCAGTCAAGGGTATTTAATAATAATAATAATAATAATAATTGGCATTTGTTAAGCGCTTACTATGTGCACAGCACTGTTCTAAGCGCTGGGGGGGTTACAAGGTGATCAAGTTGTCCCATGTGGGGCTCACAGTCTTAACCCTCATTTTACAGATGAGGGAACTGAGGCTCAGAGAAGTTCAGTGACTTGCCCAAGGTCACACAGCAGACATGTGGGGGAGTCGGGATACGAACCCATGACCTCTGACTCCAAAGCCCATGCTCTTTCCACTGAGCCACGCTGCTCCTCTAATTTACTGAGCATTTACTGTGTACAGAGCACTGTACTAAGCATTTAGGAGAGTACAACATAACAGACACATTCCCTGCACGCAACAAGCTTACAGTCAAGCAGAATCAGGGAGTCCGAGTGTTCCAGGGTTCACGTGAAGTCAAGAGCGGCGTGGACTCCCTTTCAGGATCCTGACAGATATGGACACCTATCTTTGCCCACGGTACTGTTCCGACCACGGTCTGGGGCTGATTTCCACAGACTAGGGCCAGATTAATGTAGAGGCTCATGGATCTGACGCCTTGATGGAAGGGTGTTTAGAGGGGGGGAATGTTCAGGGGTAGCACCCTCCGCCAAGAAATACTGCACATGACCTCCAGATGTGCACGCTGCAGCCATGGCTCCAATCTGCATCCCCACTGAAAGCTACCCTCAGTCTCTGCCAGATGGATCACAGCTCTGCTCCCATTCTCCCCCTCCCAAATCACCCTCCTCATGCAGCTGTGGCCTGTTGCCGGGCCCTAAATGCAGAAGGGACCCAGGGAGCCACAGTCTCCCCCCAGCCCATATCAGGAGACCTAGGCTCAGCTTTCGTTAATTGGGAGGGGAATGGGCCTGCAGGGAGAAGATCACCCTGGGGGAGAAGATCACTCCTTCACCAATCTGCTCTTCCTTTTCCCCCTGCACCACCAAAACCTTAAACTGGGAGGAATCTGACCTGGGTGGAGCCCCAGTGTCTTAGAAAAGCACCCGCCCAGGCAGAAACACTAATTGCCCATGAAGTCGGCTAATTGACAGGGGATTCTAGATCATTAATGGAAACCAGCTTGGGGCAAACACACAAGGGATCAGTCCCCACTGGTTTGGGAGGGTGATCCTAGGGAGTCAGGTGGTGATGGAAAATAATAATAATGGTATGTGCTGAGTGCTTACTAGGTGCCAGGCACCGTACTAAGTGCTGATGCATTGTACTAAGCACTGGATAAGACTCTAATCAGTTAAACTGGGCAGAGGTGCCAATGTAATCCTATACAGCATGAGGTAAGAATAGTGCATATCACATGAGAAGCAGCGTGGCTCAGTGGAAAGAGCCCGGGTTTTGGAGTCAGAGGTCCTGGGTTCAAATCCTGCCTCCACCAATTGTCAGCTGTGTGACTTTGGGCAAGTCACTTAACTTCTCTGTGCCTCAGTTCCCTCATCTGTAAAATGGGGATTGACTGTGAGCACCCCGTGGGACAACCTGATCACCTTGTAACCTTCCCAACGCTTAGAACAGTGCTTTGCACATAGTAAGCGCTTAATATGCCATCATCATCATCATCATGAAGGCACCTTAAAATCCATTAGCCTGGTCAAAATGGGTATGGAGGGTGTAAACACAGCTCTACCCTTGACTTTTCCAATTCTAAAATAGAAAGGCTTAAGAGTTGGTGGGGGGGAAGGGGAGATCTGAATTATTGTTACATTTTACTCTCCCAAGCGTACAGGGCTTTGCACACAGTAAGCACTCAATAAATACGATTGAATGAATGAGTGAATCCAGCCAGATTTCAGGGAGTTTCCCCTTGCCTGACCAGCCAACCAAATTTAGGACCCACAGGCTGGGCCCCACCCCACTCTGGGAGCTTGCCAAGACCGACAAAAGCGTCACAAGTGAACCCAAAAGGCCCCTCACCCTCAACATAGAATAAATGCTTCATTAAAATGAATGCATAATTGATGACAGGATGGCAGGAGACCCTCATGGACTTTCACACACAGTTATCCCTGTCTTTATCAACTGACTTCATCGATCCAACCCAATCAGTCTTTGGAGCATTGAAAAGACTATGCAAATATTCAGATGGCCGGTCCTCTCAAGAATCAGCTGCCTCTCCCAAGGAAATGTTGGTATCTTAGTCGAGGGAAACAAAGCCTTCCGTGGCAGTGAGCTCTAATGTAACATCAATTGCACTTTGATGCTCAAAAGCAAGCAGCTAAGGACCAGCTGTCAGCAGTCAGTTTAGGAAAAAGACACTTTTCTCGCTAAAGCAGATACAGTAATGAATGTTGCTAAGGCACTATTAGCAGTTCCTGCACTGGAATAGATGGATTGCTGTTCAGTTTATAGATCCTAAGCATCCCCATCACATTTTCTCATTAGCACTGAGTCATCCTTTTTCAGCTGAGTAAAATCACAGTCAAAATTTGCACCCCCTTTAAATAATAACGATGGCATTTATTAAGCACTTACTATGTGCAAAGCACTGTTCTATGCGCTGGGGAGTTTACAAGGTGATCAGGTTGTGGGGCTCACAGTCTTAATCCTCAATTTACAGATGAGGGAACTGAGGCACAGAGAAGTTAAGTGACTTGCCCAAAGTCACAGAGCTGACAAGTGGTGGAGCCGGGATTTGAACCGATGACCTCTGACTCCAAAGCCCGGGCTCTTTCCACTGAGCCACCCTGCTTCCTCTTTAAAGAAACCTGCAACTCGCTGCAAAAAGTAGGTCATGTGGTGATTGTTTGAGATCCTGGCCCTGGAAAGAAGTGCCCACTGCGATGGACCAGGGCGGAACCAAGCTTCCATCCAGCCTTGAGAGAGGACTGGGACAGAACCTGGTGCCATCTTTCCTCTAGACTGTAAGCATCTCGAGGGCAGGGATCACGTCTACCGACTCTCTCGTACTCTCCCAAATGCTTAAGTACAGTACTCTGCACACAGTAAGTGCTCAATAAATGTTGTTGATTGATTGATGGGTAGGGCAGAAAGCCACCACTGAGGTCTTTTCAGCTCTGACCGGAAATCCTGGGATCCGGCCAGAGCTGAAGGAGTTTGGAAGTCCAGCTCAAACAGCCGTAGGGCTTCGTTGTCCTGTCAATGGGCCCCTATGGTTGAATCTGTTTTGCTCCAGAAAGGTTTGTTCCAACAACCCCATTCACTTGTGGGGAGAAGTAGCATGGTGTAGTGGTTAGAGGACGCATCCAGGAGTTAAAGGGTCATGGGTTCTAACCCCGGCTCTGACACTTGTCTGCTGTGTGACCTTGGGCTAGTCACTTCACTTCCCTGGGCCTCAGTGACCTCATCTGTAAAATGGGGTTTGAGACTGTGAGCTCCAAGTGAGACAGGGACTGTGTCCAACCCGATTTGCTTGTATCTATCCCAGTGCTTAGTACACTGCTTGGCACATAGTAAGCACTTAGCAAGTACCATTATTATTATTAATAATAATGTAACTAAGATATTGATTTGAAAAAGCTCCCCCCGCTCTGGATCAACTATTTTCAGTAAATAAGGCTTTGAAATGGTAAGCTGCTTCTCTTGACAGATGCGAGTTATCAGCAGGACCCTGGCAGGGAAAGACTCCCGAAGAGCAGAAGAACCTGAGAGCTCTGGCATTCTTCCCATCACTACCCACAGAAGAAACTACCCTGAGCCTCCCCCACCGAGCAAGACTTGGGCATATTTGCCTACCTCCACGAGGAATGGGAGTGATAAACATGCCAGTTCTCCTCAAGGGTAGAGCCTCCTCACACAGAAATCAGATACTCTGGCTCCTTGTGCCTTCAGGAGGCCCATTTTCTCTGGGGAAAACCCAGCTTGGGTCTCCCAAACACAGTGACAGATCTGGATAACTGGAGCCGTGGGATCATAAATGTTAAGTTTATTCTGAATCATCCTCACCCTCTCCTTTGAAGAAACATGCGGGGAGAAGTTATTATTAATTATTATTATTACTAATGGCATTTATTAAGCACATGCAAAGTTCTAAGTGCTGGGGAGGTTACAAGGTGATCAGGTTGTCCCACGTGGGGCTCACAGTCTTCATCCCCATTTTACAGATGAGGTAATTGAGGCACAGAGAAGTGAAGTGACTTGCCCAAAGTCACACAGCTAACAATTGGTGGAGTCAGGATTTGAACTCATGACCTCTGACTCCAAGGCCCGGGCTCTTTCCACCGAGCCATGCTGCTTCTTAATTGTGCTTGTTAAGTGCTTCCTTTGTGCAAAGCCCTATACTAAGCCCTGGGGGCAGGGGGGGAAATAAAAGGATATTGAATCAGTTTCTGGTTCCAGAGGGCTTACAATTTAAAGGCGGGGAGTGGGGGTGGGGTGGAGAGAGGCTGTACGACCTAATCAGAGGAAAAGAATACAAATAATAAAGTAGCATGAGTGTGCTATTTGAACATTTCCTTTTCTCCGTGGACCACTGCGCACTTGGTACCTGCTGACTTTTGAATGATATAATGGGTAAAGTTGGAGGCTGGCAAAAAACAGCACAAAGTGGTTGGGAGGGGCTTTTCCCTGAGAAATGCCCTGAACCCAGGCTGGATGGAAAGAAGAGTTAAAGACTTGAAATCTGTGTTTGAGAAAGAGAGATGGCCAGTTTAAAGTCCTGTAGACCCTAGAAGCCAGGGGTCTATTTAGCCTAAGGTTGCCTTTCCTGGTCTTTCTTAGAGCATGCCCAATCTTTTTTTTTTTAATGGTATTTGTTAAGTGCTTACTATATGCCAGACACTCTACTAATTGCTGCGTGCTAATCAGGTTGGGCACAGTTCATGTCCCACATGGGGCACATGGCCTTCATCTCCATTTTGAGGTAACTGAGGCACAGACAAGTGATTTGCCCAAGGTCACACGGCAGATGGTGGAGCTGGGATTAGAACCCAGGTCCTCTGACTCTTTGGGTCATGCTCTTCCCACTAAACCATAAACCACACTGCTTCCCTCAATCCCAAGTCCTTAACTCCATTCTCAGCACAGAAGAAGGCAGAACGAAAACCATAGAGAAACAGGAGTTGGAAGGAAAGATATTAACAAGACAGATACTAAGTGTGGTGTGGGGGAGAGTGGAAGGGGTGGGCAGAGACAGTGTCATTCTGCCCAGTGGATAAGTGATGGTGGTATTTAACTGCTTACTCTGCCAACCACTGCACTAAGCACATAATAGCAATTACAATGATAATAATAATAGCAATTATTGTTACTATATATACCTGTTAAGCACATACTATAGCCAAGCACTGTTCTAAGTGCTGGGGTAAATACAAGTTAATCAGGTTGGACACAGTACCTGTGCCACGTGGGGCTCACAGTCTAAGTAGGAGGGAGTAGGATTTAATCCCCATTTTACAGATGGGATTACAGAGGTACAGAGAAGTTGCCCAGGATCACACAGTGGCAGTGTTGGGATTAGAACCCAGGTCCTCTGATTCCCAGACCCACGCTCTTTCCACTGGGCCTTGCTGCTTCTCTTCGGTAGATGTAATACAGCCAGATTAGATATGGTCTCCGTCACACATACGGCTCAGTCTAAAATATTTAATTCCCAGTTTACAGATGAGGTAACAGGCCCAGAGAATTAAAGTGACTTGTCAAGGTCACACAGCAGGCATTTCAGGCCTGTGCTTTTTCCACTAGGCCATGCTCCTTCCCACAAAAAGTGTGTAATCTCTCTCCCTATGGGTCTCTGCTAACAGGTCAGTCACCCCAGAGATGAGGGGCCCATCCCTAATTCATCCTCCTCATCGTTAGTGGTATGTATAAAGCGACTATTGTGTGTAGAGCCCTTATTGTGTGCAGAGCACTGTACTAAACACCGATGTTACAGTCTAGAGGGGGAGACGGTCATTAATATAAAGAACTTAAAATATGTAATTCATAGATACATTGGCTACTGCCCCATTCTCATCCCAACCCAACCTGCCGGGATATGGAGTGCTGGAATTTCTAGGAGAGTGTGTGGTGCCAGCGTGGATGGACTTTTAGTAGTGTCTTCCAATTCATACCCAGCCTAACAGCTACTCTCAGGAGCCTCTGAGAGCGCTAGGTTCTCCTCTTCTCTCAAATTCAGCAAGATGCTACATTAGACTCCTGCCCCACTCTTCATCCTGTCGCCCTCCACAACACTTCACAATCTGGTCGGTGGGTCTTCGATCTCTGACTGAAATGATTTCCCCAGCTCTGGCTAAAATAGAGACCTCCCTAGTTTGCACAAACACCATTTCTGGGAAAAGCACGATGGGAAATTCACAGGAGCTCCCTAAACAAGAGAGGCTCACAAGATGCAAGAGGAGAGAACAGGAGAAACAGCTGCTATCTTCCCCCATTCTCTACACATACACACAGTTACCGGGCTGTGGGCCAGATACTCCATTTGTTCACACTCACCCCCACTCTTTAGACTGAGTTTTATTTAGTTTACAATATCTATTGCCTACTTGTTTTTGGCATTTGTTAACTCACTCCTCAGTTAAGGAAGACTTGAGATTCTGACTAGGTTTCCTTTACACTTGTAGTAAATATTATTCAGTAGAGAAACAGCATGGCCTAGTGGAAAGAGCACAGGCCTGAAAGTCACTAGACCTGGGTTCTAATCCCAGCTCCACCACTCACCTGCTGTGTGCCCTTAGTCAAGTCACTTAATTTCTCTGGACCTCAGTTTTCTCACCTGTCAAATAAAAATGATTTTTTCCTCATTCAGTTTGAGCCCAATTTGGGACAAGTATTGTGTCCAATCTGACTGTCCTGTAGCTACCCCAGTACTTAGTTTAATGCTTGGCATGCCGCAAATGCTGAATGAAAGCCACACTTAATTAAACCTTTTCCATCAATAAGGGAGTTCACTTAGGCTGCGCGTAAGTCCATTTCCATGGGGAAGCCACACTACTGACTTGAGGCATTAGTATTTTTAATACCTGTTTGGTGCCATTCTAAAGCACTCACACTTTATGGTACATGCTCTGGAGCAGGAAACCATGGAAGTTCCAGACACTGTTCCCTCACAACATCATGTTTCCCCAGTCTCTAGGAGGAAGGGATCCTGATGCCAGTGGGGAGATGGCCCCAGCCCAGCATCCTATCTTTGAAGTTTGATTGGGAAGGAGGAAAGAGAGTATACGATTAATTCCACTGACTCTCCAAGAATCCCACTGCTTTAGAGGGCTGGTACTTTAGGTCTGAAACTCCTTCCCCCTTCAAATCTGTTAGAACACAGCTGTCTTCATCTCTCCTTTAATGAAATTGGGTCCACTCCTGTAGCTCTTCCTCTTGAGATGCTTTCTCCGTCTCCAACTGCAAAAGTGAAGAGCACCACAGTTGGGCTGGAAGGAAAAGGGAGCCTAATAGGAAAATACAGATAACTCAGAAGAGCAACCTCCCAACAGAGAAGATTCTTTCTTACCTCACGGACCAATAGTGCTTCAAAGCATTATTAAGGTCATAGCTCCTCCAAGATGCATTCTCCCACTGAGCCCTCTTTTCCCCCAGCTTGCTCCCTCTTGTATCTATGCGCTTGGATCTGTGACCTTTGGATATTTGATATTCTCCCCCACTCTGACCCCACAGCACATATGTATAAATCTTAAATTATACATTTATCCATATTAATGCCAGTTTCCCGCTCTAGCCTGTAAGCTCGTTATGGGCAGGGAACGTGTCTGCTAATTCTGTTGTACTGTATTCTCCTAAGCACTTAGTACAGTGTTCTGCACACAGTAAGCACTCAAATACCATTGATTATGCAGATTGGGAAATTTAGATCCACTGCCTATTGTTCCAGCAGAGGCTCCTCGGGTGATACTCCTCCTACCTCAGGCTGGAAGGACCACAAGTGTTCATTTGGCCCATCTTTTCTTCTCAGGCCTGACAGTGAAAATCTATCCTGCCTTTAAAGCTATCCAGATAAGTGATTGACATCAAACCTTCAGCCCATTTCCACTCCACCATTTAACAGGCCTCAGGGTTAGGAAATTCCTCGTATCCCCCCTGACGAAGAGAACACTGGCATCAATAGAGATTAGGAATAGTTCCTGGTTGTCTAGTCCATCATGAGCACCTAGATTGACAGTCTGGTTGTGGAACCCTTCTGTCAGTTGCAAAAACTACACTGAAAGGGTAGCTGGCATTTTGCTCTCTTCCCTCTTTACTTCTGTCTCCCAAAGCCATGGAGAAAACTGGTTCTGTTTCTGGAGTTAATGCCAGACCTGAAGTCAGAGCCTTTTTTGGGGAGAGAGGGAGAAAAAATAAATACAACTGAGGAGAGCAAACTTTGATTTCTGGGTGTTTACTTCTTAGCCTGAGGGAGGAAGGTCACCAGAGAGTTGCAGCCATGCACAGAGATAAATAGACAAAACAGGAAATTAAATTTCCAAGGGAGCATTAGAATTACTTCCTTCTTTCCCTTCTGCTTTCCATGAAATGGTTCTTCCCTAGAGAAGAGCTCTATTTCAGACCTTTCTTGAATTCTGTATTTGATAACTGGATAGCTCTTTTCTTTTCTTTTTTAAGTTGGTTGTTAAAGAGGATATGTTCTCATAAGACAGAGACATCTGTTTAATTTGCTCAAGAAGTCATACATAAATACTTGCTGGACTGGAGAGAGTCTGGCTGTGGCTTGGTGCCCTCACCTCTAATTTGTCTACCATTTACCCTGCCAGGAGACAACAGGAGGGTTGGAGGAGCAGATACCCAATGCAGCTTTGGAGGCTTTATTTTGTTTGCTTTTTAAACAGCAGCCTTTCTAGATGAACAAAAATCTGTTGGGGAAGAGAGAGAGAAAAAAAAATAAGAACCAAGAACACACATCCCTTGGACCCGGGATAGACGGTGTCTTTCTGGGGAAGTCCGATCGTGGCCTTGTGGGGAAATGTTGAAAGCCTCCTTTGAAACCTCCTTAAGGTATATGGAAATATTGGCCATTCCAAGTTGTGAACACCAAGGCTCATTTTACACTTATTTTTAAATGATTGGCCAGCAAAATCTGAAAACAGCTGGTTTTACTGAATTGCATATTTTTAGAGTGTTTTACAGAGGAGGAAAAAATAATTAAACTGATCTGTGCAGTGTTTTTATCTAGTTTAAATGCATGCTTAAAGCGCTGCATTTGCCTATATAGAACCATAGCTGTCACTACTGTTTTTGAGAAATGAGGAAAGGGAAAACACATTTTCATATTTACACAAATCTGTCAACCTTTCCTACACTTAATTAAAAAGCAAGCATTTCATAAGGGGCATTGTGGGCATAATATTACTTGTCCCAGAAACATTAGGTGCTTGCTTTGGCAAAGAGATCATTTTTTCCCCAGGGTACATCACTGGTATGTCGCATAAACTTCCTAATTGTAGATTTCCCTCTGGATTTTAAATTCCTCAGCTCTGGCATGAAGCGATAAGGCACCTGAAGGAAGGGAGGGAGAGGGATAAGCAAAGGTGTTGTTATTTGAGCTCTGGTACCAGAAATTCACCCAGAGGGGCTCAGGCAAGAAGGTAGAAGTGACAGTGAGCCTGGAGTCATTTGGGGGCTAATCTGTAAAAATTTTGGGTATGGTTCCCACCAAACCCTCTTTCGGAAGGAACGGAGTCAGCCGCCCTAAAATACATTGAGCGGTTGACTCCATCCTAAAAATCTCGTGAGGAAAACCACATACAATTCCAAAAACAAATACATGCCAAATATTCTGGCGCCTATGACTAAAAAAAAAACCATAACCACAATCACTATGCTTCTTCAATAAAAATATTAATATTGCATAGATTGAAAAGGAGACAAAATGTATTTGTCAAATGACATTTTAATACTGACTCAAGTTTCAGACTGCTTTCCCAAATTCTTAATGCATTTCTGAAACAAAGATTCAACCAGTCAGCTTACACTGTTTTATACGTTAAAAGGATCCCCTGTAACACATCTCATATTGAATTTTAATGTTAGCATTTTTCAGTGTTGTCACATTACAGTAGCACGCCGGCTCTGTCAAACATGTGCCCTATTGTATGTATGTGTTTTCAGTTATATACTGGCCCGTTGCACCAGTCATGACACACCAACACACACAGCAGCTGTGTCCGGCACTGAAGTTAATCCCTTAAACATATACATGAATTCAAAGTACGTTAGCCAAGTTACTGTTGCTACCGCTCTTTCACTTGACAGTATTTTCCCGGAATAAAGAATGGTATCTTGGGGGGTGGGGGGGGTATGTCGGTACCTTCTCTATACAGAAAACGAAACACTCCATCTAAAAACGTTTCCTTTGGAAAAGAAGCTTCAGAGATGCTTGATTTTTCTTTTACGATAATTCTAGGAGAAAGTAATTAAGATAGTCCATGATAGTTTTCAAGTGAGAGAAAAATAAACCAGTACATTAACAATTGAGCTATATCTACTAATAAAAAAAACCCACAGATTTTCCAAAGGTTATCCACGATGTTTATCAAGAACTTACATAATGCTTCTGAATGAACTGATCCACAGTCAAGAAAGAATACAAGCTTGAGTATTCAGGACTTTATTTTTTTTTTTTTTGGTTGGAGATTGGACTCCTGCATAACACACAAAAAGAACCAAAGCTATATAATAGGTAGTAGGACACACTAGAGATGGTAAGCATATTTAAAATGCCTATGACAGGCTATTTTTAGGCAACAATTTTTTTTTTAAGTCCTTGCCACCTTCTCAAACTCACCTAGCACCAAAGGATGAAAGGACTTAACCGTAAACATGTATAATTTCATGCTTAATACCCGAAGCATGCATTCTGTAGAATTTGTACATTAGGTAATGTTCCACTAAAGTTATTGTGCAATATTAAAATCAGCAGAAATGAATCTGCAATGCATCCTGTTCATATTAAGCCACTAAATTACCTGCAGCATTTTGAAGTTTAGCAAATTCATGTAGAACAACTACGGAAAAAGAGGTATGAATCATGTTTTCACTTTTTGCTTTCGACTGCTTATAAAGACCTAGCACTACTGCATTCGTTTGGCTGGCAGAGGTGGAATAGTGGCAGCAGCTTCAAGATTCATAATTAAATGGACTTTTATGTACAGGGCAGTCTCCAAAAACATATGTACACATATACTTTAAGATGGCACAAAGGTTTGTACAGTCAAAGGTTTGTACAGTTGGAACCACCAGTGCAAATGCATGCATTTGAGGTACTAATTTTTTCATGGCCAGGTATAATCATGAGTAGAGAAATTTAAAATAGCCATTCTCAAGATCTGCTGCTAATGATTTCAGACCAGTTTAAGGGACAGTAAATGAAAAGCTTATCTGATAAAGAAGAGAGATCTGATAAAGACAGGAGAGAATACAGTCATCTTTACATATTACCAAGTGCTATACTTGCAATTAAAATTCTCTTTAGAATGCATTTTAACTTACTTGTTTTTGAGGTTAAACCTACAATTTCTATGTTTTACATGCAGATTGGATAGTAATTATACCTGGCCAAATGACTTAAATAATATGACTTAATTCTAGTAAGAACTGTAGTGGAATTGTAAAACGCTTAATTATTGCTTCATTGGACTGAGAAAACCAAAGGCATAGGTAAGCACTGTTCGATGATGAAAGGTAAATTATTCACAACAGGCGCACGTGCCAAAATTGGGCTCTAGGAATTCTGTAGATTATCTATGCCATTAGCATCCAAATGGATTTCAGGACACATGCACAAAGATGATGATGATGAAACAAAGTGGCTAACAGTGGGACATAAACAACTTTTTAGCTCCGGTAACTCCTTCTTCAGGCGTTCCAGCTGCTCCACCTGGAATACATTTGGTTGTTCGGGCATCCAGTCGTATATCCTGTGAAGGAGAGAAAGCAAGAGATCAGGAAAGATCTTGGGGTCACCACTGACTTTTAGGACATTATCGGTTCAATGTCTAGGGCCGAATATTGTTAGGAAGGCTTGGGAACCCAGATGGGATAGTTCTACTGCTACGTAAAACCACCATCATGCTCATGTGAGAATACTGTATCCAGGTTAGACTGACATTTTAGGAAGGGGACAGAGCTAGAAATGGGAAAGACAAACCAGGATGATTGGGGAATGGAGCTGCCTTATGAGTGAAAACTCCTAATAGGAATAATAATAATTATGGTACTTGTTAAGCGCTTATTATGTGCCAGGCTCTGTTCTAAGTACTGGGGGGATACAAGCTAAACAGGTTGGACATAGGCCCTGTCCCACATGTCTCACACTCCTAAACCTTCTCAATCTTATTTATAGAGTAACAGGTTGAGAGGGTGCAGTAGAAGTTTATAATACCATGAAGAACGCGGACATACTGAAAATCAGGAGGGAATGCTACAGTTCAAGAAAGCACATTCGTGGCATTTTGCAGGAGTTCATGTTTTACTCGAAGTGTGTGGCAACAAATATTTTTTTAATGGCATTTATTAAGCGCTTACTATTTCTATATACAACTGAGTTTGCAATTATAGCTTTGATCCTGCTTCCCCCCCAACCTCCAACCACTTTTTCACCTTGCTCAGAGGAGGATCTTCATATTTTGACCCCTGGATCTCCAATTTTGCCTGCTTCACAGTATACTAGTGAGCCACCCACTCCTTAAGCTCACTGTCCTTCAAAATGAAGACTTATTCTGGTCATTTTGGGCTAACAGCATAATGCTTAAGACATTAAGTGGTGTGTTACTACTTTCAGGGCTTATCTCTTAAAAAGGTAGGTGACTTTAGTATGTGACAATCTTAAATGTTGAGGGAAAGGTACTTAATAAAAGCTGAATCGTTTTTCAGCTACTGTATTTTAATGCATGTGAGAATGGAATGAGAGAGTAATTTGGAAAAGTCAGAATACTACCTTTTTTTTCCAACTCTATACCAAGCAGTCCTAAGTGAGCACATTCTTATTATGAAATCATTGGTGGCACAATGAAAATAAATCAGATGTCAAGCAACTCAATTAGCTCCAAAGGCTACTTTAGTTTCTCCCTCTAAAACTGGAACGCCCACTCTCAGGTTCTCCCCTCCTCTCTCCCTGCCACAGCAGGCCAAATGATAACATCCTTACAACTTTTGCATGCATCCATTTTGAGAGAAGATGTGTTCTGCTGCAAACACGGCTGTCAACTGAGCGCTTACTATGGGCAGAGCACTCTACCAAGCACTTGGAAGAGTGCAAATAACAGTGTGCAGACACATTCCATTCCCATAACAAGCTTACTGTCTAGAGGGGAAGACAGACATTAATATACATAAATAATTTATAACATATAAAGATATACACATAAGTGTTGTGGGGTTGAGGCGGGGTGGGGTGAATATCAAATACCCCAAGGTCGCAGATCCAAATACAGTCATCTATTCCTGAGAACTGGAAATGTCTTCTAAATAAGGGTCAGAAGTTAATTCATTAGTAATAAGCAATCTGTAATACTCACATTGTATAATCCACTGGCTCAATTCAAATTGAAACCACCAATAAAGTTTGTTAACTAAAGCACATTTAAAAATATATTGTAGCCTTCTCTGATAAAACCATCCAATTCCTTACACACTCTAAAGGTAGATGCCTGCACAACGTGAGCAGAGGAACAATTGTAGATACACTGACGAATTGCATTTGGTACAATTCTCATTACACATTTCAATGTTTAACTTGGACATTAAGAACTCATTTGAGTTAGAAGAAAATTACCACCTCAGAAACTCTCCTGTAAGACTGTTGAGGATACAACTAAATCTCTGCAGTCAGTAGTACTCTCCTCTCCCTTTGGGTGGTAAAATACATTGAGTCAACAGATTTTATTCCTGGGACAACAAAATCTTTCTAAGTCCAAGGAAAGTGGTTAAAAGCAGAGTTGTCCTAAATAACCAACCACAATGGAATGGATTTGTGACAACATACACAGGCCTATCTAAATACCTTTCTGCATGTCCAACAGAGCTATGGGAATTCACCTACAAAGATAAATACCTGTCATAGACGAGGCCATCAATTCCAAATTCCTTTAGCTTTCTTCGGTTTTCAGGATCATTTGTATCATCACCCCAACAAAAGATTACTAAACCTTTAGATTTTGCCTCCTGAATATATGATGGATTCCTGAGCAGGTCTTCGGTGTGCGCATTTATTCCCTGAAAAAAACTGAACTACTTAAAGACAAATATGCAGATACAGGAAGATACAGAGAAGCAGTATGGCCTAGTGGAAAGGGCTTGGGCCTGAGAGTCACAGTAGCTGGGTTCTAATCCCACTTTGCCAAATGCTTGCTCGGTGAATTTAGGCAAGTCATTTCTCCATGCCTCAGTTCTCCCTCCTTACAAAGACTGTGAACCTTATGCGGGACAGGGACTGTGTCCAACCTGATTCATTTGTAGCTGTCCCAGTGCTTAGAACAGTGTTTGACACATAGTAAGCACTTAGCAAATATCATTTAAAAAAAAAAAAGACCCCTAAAAAAAGTTGTATTTTCTAGTTGCTCCTTATACTGGAAAATAAAAGCCTTACAAACCTATATGAGAGGAATAACTAACAAGGATATTCTTTCTACACCTGCTCTATTAACGGAGGTATATTTTTAGATTATGCTAGAGTGAAGAATGTGTGCCATGTTTCAATTACTCATTCAAAATTTCAACTGACCTATGTGAACGCTTAATTGTAGTATGAAGACAAACTAGTATTTGAGTTTTTCCAATGGCAAAAGCAAACTAATCATGGCTTACCAACAAATTTTCAAACTGGGCAAAACTCATTGCAATGTGAGTTGTCCGTGATCGGAGGTCCATGAGCTCTGGATAAGCGTCAGATTTCCCTTGAGTCAAAAATAATATGGGGTACTTGTTCTGCTTTTGCCGTACCCTACAGTTAACATTTAAAAAAAATGTACAAAGAGAAAGTCATTTTCAAGGTTAGGTAACGAGTTATGGTGCAACCATATTTTCCCCAATGCATTAAGCTTCTTCTGTGTAAAATACTAGTAACCTAGGATTTGGTGATATTGATTATGTGAGCTGTTAGTCGTTTTAATTAATGAAAAGAGAAAGCATTTATCTGAAGCATGGCGAGTTAGTTGCAATTTCCTTAGAACCATATTAAAATGAAGGAAACGCCTCACCATCAGCTTTAAGACACTCAATTAGCTCTCCCTCTTACCCATTATCACTGCACAAAGTACAGTTTTGGACTAATTTTAGGGGATTTAAATTCCCAGAAGAATATGGAAGAGAAGCCAAAAAAAGACAGATAAAGTACAAAGATGACAATAGTAAGAATGTTCATTAATTTTTTAAATCTGGACCTAACTTCCAGAAACTAGGCAAAGTAACTGGTTCAGAACCAAGCAACTTAGTAAGTCCAATTTAATTGCAATGTTTTGAGTAGCAAATTCTACCTGGTAGTTTCTGCATGAACAAAGTATAAGTCCAAAAGTCTATGAGATAACTTGGTTACTTACATTGTACAAATGTCCGCATCAAATGAAGAAAATACAATTCTCCTCTTTCCAGCCTTTTCCAAAACAGTCTTTAGAATGATATCCAAGAACAAATTCATGTCAAAATATGTGGACAAGTTGCCATCCCAAATTCCATCCTACATTGAAAGGAATTGAAAAATTTAGGAGCCATGTACATTTTTTTTTTATTCTACAGGTGTTATTGTAAGAGAACTGTTACATCATTCTTTTTTTCAAGAGTTAAATTTCATTTTGTACTTGGTAAAACAGGAATCCATTTATGGAATTCTCCTCCATGCCCTGCTAGAATTTATTTTAATAATACTAACAAGAAATGGTAATTGTTGAACACTTACTGTGTGCCAAGCACTGGGGAAGCTACAAGGTAATCAGAGCAGACACAGTTCCTTCCCCAAATGGGTTTAAGTGGCAGGGAGAGGAGATATTTCATCCCCATTTTACAGTTGAGGAAACAAGCACAAAAGCTAAATGACTTGCCCAAGGTCACACGGCAGTACAAAAAGATTTCAAAGTAGACAAAAATTCCTGGACGCTTCAATTCACAACAGTTAAATTCCAAGGTATGTTTAGGTCAGGATTACAAGTATTTCATGGATTTGGACCGCATGAGCTTTCGTTTTAAAAGCAAACCTAAACACAATCAAATACTAGGTTGATCAACTTAAATATTAAAAAAATGATTTTGGTTTGCCTAATACAGTGTCAGCCACCTTAGGAGTGTCTACAGTAGTAAAGAAACTTACGTAGATAAAAAGTTGAAAGGCTGCAAATTTGCTACTATCAACCCAATATACGGCTATTTACATCTATAATTTAGTAGCACATTTTGCTTAATTCACAAGATAACTAATCTACTACCTGAACAAAATAACAATTAGACTATTTCACAACAAGAATTTAATTTTAATCAATCAGTGGCAGTTACTGAGTGCTTAAGTGTGTAAAAAGCTTAGGAGAGTACAATATAACAGAGCTGGTAGACAGACACTTTCCCTGCCCACAAGGAGCTTACAGTCCAGAGTTTAAGAGGACATACAACTTTATGTTGTATCTATACATATGTTGTATCTATGTTTAACTTATGTTAAATCTAAACAACTTTCCCATAGAAATCAGCAAGCATAATACAAAACAGAAATACAGCATAAAGAACAGAAGTAAACTCATTACTTACTCTCTGTTGGCAAGTCCATTTTATTTCAATATTAAACCCAACATCTTCTGGTAGAGACTCCAAAACCTAGAGTGACATTTTTTACAAAAGTATGTGTAAAAAATGAGACAGAGGAGAAAGGGAGGAACAAAGGGAAGGCAATTACCATGCTGACAAGTAATTACAGTTCAGGGAAGTTAAAAGGCCTGACACATATTTTAGTGTGGTAATTTTTGCATGAGTTTGGGGAGTTCTGGCACTACCCAAGCCATGCACTTACATTTATGCAATCCTAGAGCTGGAGGATTATCCGTTCTTGTTTCAGGCTAGCCTCCAGACAGGTGAACTACTAACTTATCCATGGCTGTTAGATGTCCACTCTTTTCTCAAAGCCCTCCAGGCACAGACACTCCACTCAGCTTATAGTTGGTTAGGATTCCCAGGCATTTACATTTCCTTTTTGCCCAAAAGTACTCTTGATCAATTGAGAATTTACCGCAAATCCAATCAGAATACTCTGTCCCCTCATTCATTCCACTGTATTTATTGAGCGCTTACTGTGTGCACAGCACTGTACTAAGCGCTTGGAAAGTACAATACAACAATAAAAAGACACAATCCCTGCCCACAACAGGCTTACCGTTGCCCACATTGACTTTCAAAAAAGTGTAAGAGGAACTATTATGGAGCTCCATTTTGCAGAGTAAGTATTGATCAGAAGTTAGTTAGGGGTGCCCTTTTATTACTGTACATATTTCACAGCAAAGAAACTTTCTCTTTTCCCCCCCTCCAAACCAACTGACCACTAAACTGAATTTAGACAACTATTTGAAATTCATTAAGAAGTTGCATGAAACTTACCATCTGTAGAGAAGGAAATGGCTGATTCTCAGAAAAGAAGTTTTCTTCTTCTACAAAAGTACCTGAAAACAGAAATTATGGAAGTCTTGATAAATATGTCATTTAAATACCTCAAATATTTCTAAACTGCTTCTACCATTAATCGTATTTGATAAAAAGCAAAAGCTAAATCCTCATTTTAAGGAAATGAAAGAGAAAGGTATCTCTTGAAGACTGGTTTTTCAGATGGTTGTGTTCTTTATATTTTATCAAACTGAATCTAGCATCTAATGAGACATATTGATTTTATTCTAACTTTGAGGGGGGGGGGGGCACAGCACATTTATATGACACGATCTATAGTGTGGCCTAGTAGAGAGAGCAAAAGCCTGGGAGTCAAATAACCTGGGTTCTAATTCCAGTTCCGTCATTTGCTGCTGTGTGACTTTGGAAAAGCCACTTAATTTCTCTGTGCCTCAAATTCCTCATCTGTAAAATGGGGATTAAATTCCTTTGAACTCCATGTAGAGGCAGGGAATATGTCACTTTATGCATAACGCTTGTGGGAAATACAAAACAGCGAGAACTCAGTAAGTACTATTACTGCTGCTACTACTAATATCCAAAATTGGATTATGGTAGATTTAATTTGTCACCAGCTATGAGTCTTCATTCCCTTTATTTGATTTTTTTTCCACAGCTGCAAAACATTCTCCACAGACTAGCTTTGTCCAAGCTACACCAATTTAGGACAGTCTCTTCTCCCTTATTCCCCAGTCTCTTATAAGAGTATCATGGCCATCTGTACTCCTGCCCAAAGTGGTCCCAAGCTTTGGTCTACAAATTTTTACCATTTTACATTACAGCACTTCTTTCCACTACTGCATCTGAGTTGACTGTGGAAAGTTTTACAAATCTAATTGCAAATTACTATAAAATAAATGCTGAACATGGCTGTGCTACTATTACATTGGCCTATTTTATAACTCATGCTAAGAGAAGTGAGAAACTGGAACTAAGATGGGAAGTTGATGGTTTAACAGTAAAAGCTGAACACTGCTGCCATAGCCTTAGATTTATATCAAAATTGTATGCTTCTGGCTTCAAAAAACTTCCTTAACAGCTTTAAGGCAGTCCAATCAAGTTATCTTCCTCCTACCTCATCTCACTGATGTCCTCGCACAACCCACCACGTACACTTCACTCCTCCAATCAATGGCAATTGATCGCTTATTGTGTGCAGAGCGGTAACACTGTCGGTATTTACTGAGGGCAGAGCACTGTACTAAGCACTTGGGAGACTATAATACAACAGAGTTGGCAGACAAGCTCCCTACTTCAAATCAGCCTTCAGTCCTCTGATGCCAACCTACTCTATGGACCTTTAATCTCATTCTCACCGCCGACTTCTTGCCCATGTCCTCCCTCTGGCCTGGACCTCCTTTCCCCTTCAAAACCAACATACTACCATTCTCCCCACCTTCAAAGCCACCCTAAAACTCAAATCTTCTCCAAGAGGCTTTCCCCTCAAGTCCCTCCCTCACCTTCCTTTCTGCATCACCTATGCCCTTGCAGTTGAACTCTTTAAGCACTTGATTTCAGCCCCAAAGCCCATATATACATGCTTGGCATATAGTATGTGCTTAACAAGTACCATCATTATTATTATATCCTTATACCTTGCCTTTTACTTCAATACTCATCTCCCCCTCTGGACTGTCCGCTCATGTTTACCAACTGTATTGTACTGTAGTCTCCGAAGCACCTACTGCACTGCTCTACACACAGTGAGTGTTCAATAAATACCACTGACTGATGAATCAGTTCACAATTCCTTTATTACGCCATGGACAATCTTCCCAGGAGGTCGGAGAAACGGGCAAAAGCCTTTACATTATATTCAAATGCTTTATAGGTAGGCTTTGCTCTCAATTTTTACAAAATTACCGCCTTTAAGGTTACATGCTAAACTGAGTAAAAGTATGAAATCTAACCCTGAAAAACGAACTTTAGCAAAAGCTAAGTTAGAATACAACTCTTGATAAGCGCTAAAGAGTTATCCTGATTTTCAATTTAAATTGGGATCCACGGAGAATTATTTTAAAGGCATCAGGCTATTTACAATATAGTTTGGTTGTTTATGGAATAGCAACGTACCTTTGTGATCTTTTGACTTAAGTGCAGTCACATGAGCCAGCTGGAGGTTTCAAAAGGAAAGTTTATAGAGTTAGAAAGAATTCCTGAACCTGTAGAGATGCTCTTACTGTGGAACCAAAGCTAAAGACGTGAAACATGCCCACACCTCTCCTAGCCTATAAAACCTTCTCTGGATCCCCAATGTATCACCTAGCCATCAACGTTACTTCACTCTTTCCATTCCCATCTAAACTCCTTGAATCACTTGCATAAACCTGCTACCTCCATTTCCTCTCCAAGCCCCTTCTTCAACCTCTACAATCTGTCGGCATGTTCCACCCTTTTCACTACAATGACACTTCCCTCTCCGAGATCACAGATCAACTTCTTACCAAATCTAACACTCTTCTCCAACCTAATCCTCCTCAACCCCTCAGCTGCCGCTGACTGGGGAGATCGCTTCCTATGCCTGGAAATACAGAAGAACAGCATGGCCTAGTAGACAGAGCATGGGTCTGCGAGTCAGAAGGACCTGGGTTCTAATCCTGGCTCTGCTACTTGTCTGCTGTGTGACCTCGGGCAAGTCATTTCACTGACCCTCAGTTACCTCATCTGTAAAATGGAGATTAAGACTGTGAGCCCCGTGTGGGACAGGGACTGTGTCCAACATGACAACCTTGTATTCATTCAGTCATTCAATCGTATTTATTGAGAGCTCACTGTGTGCAGAGCACTGTACTAAGCGCTTGCGAAGTACAAGTTGGCAACATATAGAGACGTCCCTACCCAACACCGGGCTCAGAGATACTAAGGTACAGTGCCTGGCAAACAGTAAGCACTTAAAACACCACTTAAAATATATCACCTAACTTGGTTTTTCTGACGACCCTCTCTGCCACCTTGCATGCACACAGACTTTATAAACATTCCACATTTATGGTATATGATGCAATGAGAGTTTTCTATTTAAATCTAATATTCTAAATTTACCCAGAGGTATATATGTCTTTCCAATGATGCTGCCTGTGTCGCTCCATGAAATAACCATCCTTGATTGCAAATGCCCTGCTCTGACGTTCCTGCTGCTTCCTGGGTCCAGTCTGGGTATTAGTTGCTATTTGGGATTTTTTTTCCTGCTCTTGTAAAAACCAAGGAATAAGCAAAAATAAGTAGGAAGAAGCATCACGACCTAACTGACAGAGTATGCGCTTGGGAGTCGGAAGTTCAGCGTTCTAATCCCGGCTCCACTCCTTGCTTGCTGGATGACTATGAGCAAATTTCTTAACTTCTCTAAGCCTCGGTCTCCTCATCTGGAAAAAGGTGATTAAACCCCGTTCTCCCTCCTACTTTGTGTAGGCGTCGCAGATGTGCAAAAGAGACTGTGTCCAACATGGTCATCTTGTATCTTGCAACTAGTAAAGGGCTTGGCACACAATAAGCACTTGGCAAATGCCAGAATTATTATTATTACTACCCGTCACCTTAAAAGGTCATCCAAGTAGCACCCTCAGTGATATTTTATGAAATGGGAGCAGGCCCAGTAGTAGCTGCTGCTGTTGATTTCTAAGTGACTTATAGATGCACCTGTTCGGCCTACCAACCATCTGTCAATGCATACCACTGGGCAACAGGAGGTCTGGGAGAGATGGGGAGAATGGTTCAAAGCAAACCCCTGCTGAAGCCCTGGAAAAACAACTTATGTACATGTTTTGGAAATGCTCGGCTCAAATGGAAAGGGCCCAAAAGAAGGGCACGAGCTCTTCTCCTAGTGCCAACCTCACTGTCAGTGCTATTAACTTTGAACCAAAGGACAGTGCAAGAATAGAAACTCATCCTTCTCGGAAGCCATATGAGTCACAGAAGCCCTTCTAGATTGGAAGCTCCTTGTAGGCAGGGAAGGTGGCTGTTATACTGCGTTGTACTCTCCCGAGTGCTCAGTACAGTGTCCTGCACACGGGAAGTGTGCAATAAATATGAATGATTGATATGGAAGGTAAAGTATTACTGAATTACCTTTAGCAACTGGAGTTGATCAAAAGTTAATTCTTTCACTGGAATCTCAAACAATTCTACTGGGTCAGCATCAAATTTCTTAAAAAGCAACACAAAAGATACTGTTACGGTTGTGCAAAACTAAATGCTTTAATATTTAACTGCACGTTATAAAGCTAGCTTCAGAGCAAACTATTTTATTTGCTTTTGCATTTGATCACTTGAGAAGTTGGTAAATACTGCTAAGGGCTTGTGGGTGAGAGGACCCCTTTTTAAAACAAGGATGATTAGACCTGCCTCAAATTTCTACCAACTGAAAAAAATATAGTTTAGTGCCTGATAAGGCAAGCTGCTCAAACCATATATAAAAATTTTAAAGCTACGAATGAGTGGCTTCTCTAGCCGTGTTTAAAAAGTTCAATGAGTTATCAGATTCCTGGGTTGGATGAATCACTGGTGTAACAATATGCTGTCACTTGTGCTTTTATGTTCAATGCCAGTCTTGGACTGTGGCACCAAAGGCACTTAAAAGAACAGTATGATAGGTGCCCTTGACACACACCATCTAACCTTCTTAACTTTTTTCCTCTCATAACTCATGTACCAATTTAATCAGTTGAGCCACATGCCCCTAACTCACTTTCTAATTTTCTCACCGACAGCCTTATAGACCCAGCAACTGAAAATTTACTGAAGCTTTTGGTAGTTTCTCCCCTCACAACTTCCTGTGGTGACACATCCCTTATGCAGCGGAGGAGAGATGGGGAAGTGACCTTCCACTATAGTTTAGGAAACTAAAAGTTTTGGAATATTTTAGGGATGCTAATGAATCTAGCGCCACTTTTGCTCAACCCAAAATTGGAAAATGGTTTGGGAAAACAGATTGGAGTTGCTCTGAAACAGTGCTGGCCCTCTGCAGGTGTGGATTTCTATGTGATTGTGAATCTTGTACATCCTATGCAATTGACCTGGAAGGCTTCCTAATGAACTAGAGGTTGAGATGAATGCCTATTTTGAGAGTTAGCTTCTGTATGTTTGCTTAATCTATAGTTTCTATGGCAACTGGCAAGGATATCCAAATGTCTTATATTCAACAATTTCCAACATACCTTTTTCATAGCCATACAACAAGTGAGATCATGATACACAACAGGCACAAAATCCTTGGAAAGATGAACATCAAATTCTACAAATGCTGCACCCTGCAGAAAAAGGGAACAATTATATGTATTCAGACAAATTTTTCATGTTCAACAAGATTCCTGAAACAGTAAACAAAAGCAAAGATGAGAAACAAGTTAAGGATGTTAGTTGTAAGTTGCAAATGTGTTGCACAAGGTCAAAATATAGGCCTGCACAGAAAAATCTGCTTCCATATTACCATGCTCTCACAAGGAACTACTGATAAACATGGAAGGTTGTTTTTTCTTTTAACATTTTGGAAAAAAGTTAGCTTTCTGACCAGAGAATGCACAGTTGAAATCTACTTGGTACTTGATCCTCAACTGACTCTTTACGATACTTACAGGTAATTTTGCTCAGAAGACATTCCCAAGTATTTAAGAACCAATTAAGAATTGAAAAGATAGTCACCTGTATTTATTAAGAACACTAAAGGACCAGAGTTCAAAAAACTTTGGCTGTATAAAAGCTAAGAATTTAAATAGAATAAAAATGTAATCCTCAGAATTTTACTCAAGCTCCTGATGCTCAAACATAACTGCTAATGGCTGTAACATTGGTCAGGCAAGGGAGTAGTGGCAGTTCAACCAGCTGACAAATGTTTAGGCAGTCTGCAGGGCAGCCCTAAATAATTTAATTTTCATTAAGTATTTTCTCCAGATTTTATTTACTTGCATTCCTATTATGCTTATTAGCTTTAACAGACAGAAATCCAGCTGTTTCTACCAAACTTTATGCTGATTTTGGTGATGTTATACTGCTTCCAAAATTTAATGATACTTGCAACCAGTCTGGAGCAAATATATATATATATATATATATATATATATATATATATATATATATATATATATATATATATATATATATATATAAAATATATAATTTTTTTTAATTCAGTATATCCTGATGTTTAAGGAACCAGAGCATATATTACAAAGCTAATTGAAGAGGGGGAACTTGAAAGAATCTCACGGTACAACTGGTACCAGAAGCAGGATATTATGCTAATGCTGGGATATTACCAAAATTGGCCATTAACCTTCTTTGTGACTTCCTTCCATATAAGTGCTGGCTGCCTTTCCAATGATTAAGAGGCTTTTGTTAAACCTCTCTCGCCCAGGCCAAAATTCCCCCAGAAATTACACTTTCCACAGGTAAATGAGCAGGTTATTATAACCAGAGGTAATATTTGGAGATTATCCATTCAGAAACTGCACTGTTTTTTGTTTAAGTGAAAGGGATGGAATTCATCAACTAGTATGCCCGATTTTCTTCTGCATGAATTACGTGAAAAAACTCCAAATCTTATTTCACTCCAAGTATACCGGCTGATTTGATACTTCTCAGGTATCATGACTATGAATACTTAAGTGACACTTAAGGAAATCTCAAGAAGGCTCAACTAGGAATTTGAGTAAAATATCTGTTTTATTTCAGCTTTCAAACGTCAAAAGTATAACAGTTGCTCTAAACAGATTAAAATCAATTTTCCAAGTAGAGTGAAAAAAAGGGTAAATGAAATAAAATTTCAATTTAAATATCTGTATATTCCCTATCAATAATTTATAATTTCCTTTAGATGAATTGCTTTTCTGAAAACAGGAAGATAAATGGGACAAAGCACGCTGGCTTGGTTCAACGTTAAATAATTCTGAAATACAAGGAATATGTCCACAGTTTTTAAAAAGTTAACTCTCCTTTGGAAAAAATTAAAAAAAACAAAACCCAACAAAACACGAGTCCTTAACTACTCTAAAAACATTAAGGCAGAGAGCTAATGTAAAGAAAACAGCGTTTGCCATGCCAGACATTTATGCAGGTTTATTAAAAATGTTTCAGCCTCATGCTCACTGCATCATATTAGATATATCTGAAATAACTACTTTTCTACATAAACTATAAACTCAAACATAAGATGAAGAATACTGCAAGACAATATCTACAAGAATGTATAAGAAACTAGAATATACTGACAAGGACACAAGAGTATGTAAATCTACAAGGATAAGATCGGCTATCATGATTAGGTATATAAAAAATATTTATACATACTACTGGACCTCTTAGCAAGGACTGAAATGTTAATGGATCCAGATATTGCACTTGTGAGTACACAATTAGGAATCTAGAGAATATTATAAGGAAAATTTACTATAATTGGTATAGTTTCAATTAACAATGGCAGATTCATGACAGAACAGCAATTTATGCCCCACAAATGTTGATTATGAGGGAAATATTACTCAAGTTTCTGCAATCTCATGATTTCTGTAGAAGAAATCCTGCCTAAGTTATTAGGAGGACAGTAATACTCCCCTGAAAATATTTTTAAATCCAAATATTTTCAGAACTCTTACAGAAACAGCTATTTTGGAAACTGTCATGTTAAGATGAATACTTCTAAAGTAATGTTCATTTCTGTTCAACCTTAATTTGTCAAATCAAAATTCTATAAATTAATGCTTAAATCGGTAACAGCAGACCTCGGAAAGAAAGATTAAACAGGTTTCCCTGGCCAACCACTGTCTTGAATAACTCTACTCGATTTCAGGGGTAAGGGTTGGATAGCCATAGTTTTCCATGATTGTGATGATACACTAGTCCCTTGGTATTCATGGGAGATTGGAAAGAGAAATCCTTGTGAATAAGGTGAAACTGCCAAAATCATCTGCATCTGATGCAATCAATCGATGGTATTTACTAGGTGTTTACTGTAGATAGAGCACTATTCTAAGTGCTCTGGGAGACTACAATAAAATAGGGTTGGTAGACACGGTTCCTGCCCTCCAGGAGCTGAAAGTCTAGTCGGGGAGGCCGGCATTATAATAAGTTACAGAAAGAAAGCTGCAGAGAATAAAGATATATACTTATGGGGTGCAGATCCCGTGGTTGGGTAGGGACCGTCTCTATATGTCGCCGACTTGTACTTCCCAAGCGCTTAGTACAGTACCCTGCACATAGTAAGTGCTCAATATATACGACAATGAAAGAATTAATGGAGGAGGGAGAATAGGGTGGGGAGATAAGAGATTAGTCAGAGAAGGCTTCTTGGAGGAGATATGATGTCAGTAGGATTTGAAGGTAGACAGAGTGGTGGTCTACTGGTTATGAAGGGGGACGTAGTTCCAGGAAGGCTAGAGGATTTGAGTGGAAGGGATGCAAGTCAGATTGCAGGGGGCCAAGAAGAAAACTGGAGGCAAGGAAGTGGAAGCACTGGATTTAAGAGACTCATTCAAGGAATCTGGGAAAGAATTCCAGGGGGGAGATGGGGCAATAACTTAAGTGTGCAGTGGGGTTAAGGGAGAGTTTTCTTTTCTTTTTTTAAGGATAGAGGATACATGGGTATGTTTGAAAGCAACAGGGACGGTGCCATTGGACAGTAAGCAGTTGAAGATGGCACTCAGGGAGGGTAGAAGAGAGGGGGGGCAGTGTTTTAATATGGTGCAAACGGATGGGGTTGGAAACAGTATAGCCTGGTGCAAAGAACATAAGCCTGGGAGTCTGAGGACCTGGGTTCTAATCCCAGCTCTGCCACTTGCCTGCTGTGAGATTTTGGGAAAGTCACTTAAGATTTTCTGTCTCTCAGTTTCCTCATCTGTATAATGGGGATTATATTCCTATTCTCCTTTCCACTTAAGATTTGTGGGCCCCATATGGTACAGAGACTGCCTGACTTGATTATCTTGTATTTATCCCAGTGTTTAGTACAGCGCTTGCCATCTAGAAAGTGCTTAAACGTCACAATAATTACCATTAGGCACAGGTACAAGGGGAAGATTTTGAAAGGAGGTGGAAGATTGCCTCAAGATACTGCTGGAAATGATGGGAGAGTTGATGAGGGGGCAGGACAACACTGGGAATGGAAAGGTGCAGGGGTGACTCTAGGGAGTTCACACATCATGGTTTCCACTTTGTCAATGAAATAGACGACAAGATAATTTGAAGCCAAGGGTGGGGGGCGGTGGAGGGGGCAGGGAGTTCAAGACAGGAGTTAAAAGTCTGAAACAGCTAACACAGGCCGTCACGGAAAGGAGAATGGCCTCATGGATAGAGCACAGGGAGTCAAAAGGCCCTGGGTTCTAATCCCGACTCCACCACTTATCTGCTGTGTGACTTTGGGCAAGCAACTTCTCTATGCCTCAGTTCCCTCATCTATAACATGGGCATTAAGACTGTGAGCCCCATGTGGGACATGGGTTATGTCCAACCTGATTAAGGTTGTACCTATCCCAAGCGCTAAGTGCAGTGCCTGGCACATAGTAAGCGCTTAATGCCATTAAAAAAAAATGTGCAATTTTTAGAAAAGGGTGGAGATGCCTTGTTGCAGGGCAGAGTTACAGCAGGCAAGGATGAGACTGAGATGGATGCAGTCACCCTGATGTCTGGATTTCCACCAGCGATGCTCGGCGGCACAAGTACAGCATCTGCATATAGAGCACGGGAAAGTAAATGCAACAACTCAGCCATCTGGCCTTCGCAGCGGGTGGGGAGGGCTGGGGATATGGCAACCGGAGAGAGAGCAGGAAGCGCGAGGGCTGGGCCGGGATTTACCACGGCAATGAGCAAAGTCCAACCAACAGCAAAGAGATAAGCAAAAGATGGGCAAATGCCAAGGGACTACTGTACCCCCGTCCCCTGCTGCCTCGGCACTTGGGATGCAGAGTCCCTCTCATCCCTGTATCAGTGTAAAAATAGCAGTAGACATACACTGCATCAGTTTATTGGTCAATTTCATCGCAATGGTTCAAAATTCACTGTCCAATGCTATGACTAAGTTTACTGGCAACGTACATTTTAACAGCTAGATCTGAGGACCCTGAATTATGCCAGAACTACTATTACTGTAATGGAATCCGAGTGCCCAATAGCAAATGAGGCAAGCGAGACTACAGCCTGATTTAAATGTGGCTTAGAAAGCTGTTGCTTGTTGGTTTTCCGACAATCTGAGACAAGCCATCCCGACACCCTTTATTCCGTAAGCCTTTAGTCTTACCAACTGCCAGTACTTTTAAGAGCCTAACCCTTGCAGTTGGCAAGGGAAATCTGTATACAAGAGGCAAAATATGAATTAGAAACAATAGGTATAATAGCTGGAATTTTTTAACTGGATTTATTTTCTAGATTATTAAAGAATCATTTTGTGGCAAGGTTTGCCACTCAATTACGCCTAAACTAATATTCAGTATGTAGTTACTTTCAGAAACATTTAGTATAGCTCTAGAGAAGCTTTTTTATTAATCAGACATCCTTACATTCCCACCACCCAAACAAACCACTTTAAAAATCATTTATTAATTCTAAGTGTCCCCCTCTCCATCCCCCCATCTTACCTCCTTCCCTCCCCCTTCCCCACAGCACCTGTATATATGTTTGTACATATTTATTATTCTATTTATTTATTTTACTTGTACATATCTATCCTATTTATTTTATTTTGTTAGTATGTTTGGTTTTGTTCTCTGTCTCCTCCTTTTGGACTGTGAGCCCACTGTTAGGTAGGGACTGTCTCTATATGTTGCCAATTTGTACTTCCCAAGCGCTTAGTACAGTGCTCTGCACATAGTAAGCGCTCAATAAATACGATTGATGATGATGATAAGTGTAAAACCTGGCAAACTACGTTTTAAAAGGCTCATCTCCGTAATTGTGGAATGACACTGAAAAAGAGAAAAAAGGGTCCTCCTTGACGGACTGTCAACATGAGGAAACACATTCCTGTTACCCTGTATCTAAACATTTTTACAAAATGATAACTTTAATAGTGAAGTTATTTTCTCTCTTCCTCTCAAATAAAAGCTTGAGGGGAAGACAAAAAGGAGGTTGAGAGGCCTGAAAGATTAAAAAAGCGTAGGTGTTTATGTTACTATTGTGCAAAAAGTAAAACAAAATTATGGTATTTGTTAAGCACTTACTTTATGTCCAAGCACTGTTCTAAGTGCCGGGGTAGATACAAGTTAATCAGGTTGGACACGATCCCTGTCCCACATGGGGCTCTCAGTTTAAGTAGAAAGGAGGATAAGTGTTAATTCACATTTTACAGTTGAAACAGACAAAAGAGACTCTAAGTGACTTGCCCATGGCTACACAGCAGGCCATTGGGGGATCCGGAATTAGAACCCAGGTCCTCTGACTCCCAGGTACCTGGTCTTATCGCTAGGCCCTCTGCTAAAAGTCACAACAATCTGGTTGTGAAAAAGCATAGCATGCTAGATCTTAACTGAAAATAGAAGAATGGAGGAAGTGCCAAACTACATACTTGGCATGTTCATATTTTCTACTTTGGATATCTAAATTTATACGCCATTTCGTAATTATTTTGCAGGTGTTTGTAAGCTCTCTGTGTACATATACTTGAGATGTATTAGGTGGTGGTAAGAGAACAAAATCTTACACTTTTCAGTATATTTCTGAAACAATACATTTCTAATCTTTCCAACTTTATTTTCAGGAAGATGATTTTTCTGTTCTTCCCTTCCAACAGATCATCACTTGAAATGCTTAACTTTACTAACCCCTAACAAAAAGAATTCACAGGTGATTAAGGAAATTTGACTTACATGACTAGCAGCATTTCTTAAAGAAGCAATTGTGTTTTCTTGAACTTTAGCAAGTCTGAAAAGAGAGACAGGAAATAATCATCAGTAAATAGTAAAAAATCATTAACCACAGGCAAGTGATTTTAAATAGCATCATTAGCTCTACATATATATAAATGCATAAAGAAATGGAAATACTTATAATTGATGCAAGCTACAGACTACATGTCAATGTAAATAAATACACTAAAGGCAATATAAAACATTTACAACTTACTGGGCAGTTGTTGTAGAATTTCCTGCACCCCGATGACCAACATCTAAAGGTATCCTTGGTTTCCAGTATTTTGAAAATGAAGATTTCATATCACAATTGTATCCTGGTAATGGCTTAATAATTATAAAGTCAACTATTTGAAAAAAAGAGAGAAAAATCAACAGTTGCTTCAACTGAACATAAATAAATGCAGCGATTTTTACAACTAAATGTGTACTTTGTAATTATCTCCTAATCATCAAGAGCATTTGCCAACACCTATGTGCACAGACCTGTGCTAAACAACTGGTGGTGGGGAGAGAGTAGACATCAGGGAAATCACAGCAGTATACAGCATAATAGATCACAATTTAATCTGGAAAGACCAGCCAGCACAAGTTAATATAGTTCCAGGGGTACTGCTTTCTGGACTTTAAGTAGAAGATAACAAATATAGCTCTTTTCTTGGATATACATGAAGGCAGAGTAAGAGCCTCATTTGAATTGTTACTGCTTTGATCAGATGTTGGCGAACTATGAAAGTTAGCATCAAAATCACAAATTCAAATTTTCCTGAACCTTTTTAAAAAAACAACAACAAAAACAAAACAAAAAACACACTACTTACTACTCCAAATTCCGTGATGTAAAATCAAGTTATCCTGTAACCAATTTAAGATTACCTTGGCTAAATGCCAAATAATTTTGGGGTACTATCATACCTCTAACTTTGCCAATGGTTTTTCTTGAATTTCTGCTCATGATCGGAAGTGTGAGGATTCCACCACTTTTCCCACTTTCTGCAATAGTAGATGATAAGAGGCATGCGGCCCCCACATGGCCTGGAAGAGCATCTCCTTGCACTACTGGTTCACTCAGATCTTCCTAAAATTAGATATGTTTGATTACAGACAGTTAACTTGTGTCTTAAATATTGGAGAAGCTACCACAAAGCCTGGGCAATTGTAAAGAGGGAAAACAGAGGTGGGGATTCTTGAGATGAAGAGGCAGCTGCTACAACTATTTTCTTTTAACTGCATTTCTTATGGGCCCAATAATTTTGTTTTCATAAAAGGCAACTTTTCCTGTGGATGCTGTATGCTCAAGGTTATGAGTAATTGCCAACCACAATTTATTTTTTTAGGATTCCAGGTAATTAAGGTGTTTTTATCGTACAATAAAAAGATAGAAGAGTTCTTGCAGAACACCATTTTGTATTTACAAAAGATCAATACTAGTCATTAAATTACCCTGATGTAATTATTTACCCCAAAATCAGTTTGCAGGTTAACATCTGCAACAAGAAATAGCAGGGGAGGGATTAAACGGACTGTGGACATACACTAAAATTCTGCTCTTTTATGTTAAAGTATTCTAATGAGGCAAACAAACTGTCTGGATCTGTAAAATATAGTATAGTTGGTTTTCGGCAGGTGGGGCTTCCAAGGAAAATGCGACCAGACTAAAGCCAGGGCAACAAGGTATACCGTTAATGATAACTAGAGGGAAAAATACTCAGCCTTTAACTACTTCATCAGAAGGGTTATCCTTCTGTGTCAATCTGCCCAGAAAAAGTGTTTTTGATCCTCTTTCCCCAAAACTCCCACTAGGAAACATACATTTTTTTTTTTAACCTGCCAGGTGTGTAAAGTTGTCTCACCTATACTTCTAGAAAGCTAGTCCTTCTAAATTGCTCTATTAATCAATGATATTTACTGAGCGCTCACTGTGCACAGAGCACTGTATTAAGCGTTTGGGAGAGTACAATGTATCAGAGTTGGAAGACACATTCCCTTCCCTATCCATAATGAGCTCACAATCTAGAGGGGGAGACATACATGAATATAAATCATTTATAATATATAATTTATAGATAATGTAAGTGCTATGGGCCTAAGGTTGGGACTCAGTACACTTGGGCTCCTCTAGTCACAGAAAGTGACAATTTCAAAATGAGCCAAGAAAACTTCTTCATATAGCAAGAATTAAGTATACGGATTTGCTACCTTGAGAAGTTTGAAGGCTGAAAAACAAAAGCATCTTAAGCAGTCTATAATTTATTAACAGAATTACAGATGCGGAGGAAATGTTAAGAATGTTATTTGGCACACCTCTACCCTTTTGGTTAGATGTCAAGGAGAGGAACCCATCAGAAATTCCTCCAATCATTATTCTGTTGCCTCTGTCAGAGACAAAATACTAGGTTTTATAGACCATTAATCTGAACCAGAAATAGTATTTCTTATATGTTTATTCACTGTAATAATACCAATGACAGTAAACATGTGTTAGCGGAAAGAGTAACCAGTAGGAGGAATTACTTTTTAAGCATTTTCATTGTCATGAAAATAGTATTTTAGTCCTTTGGAAAGTAGTCTGAAAAGGGTGAATTCTTTAAAAATATGGCATCTATAAAAATGCTTGAAGTAAAACAGAAAACTGCAACTGGATTCTTCACCGACCTCACGCTTCCTCAGAGAAATTAATTTGAAGCGGCAACTCACCTCAAAAAAGTCAAAGATTAATTCCAAGTTATCTGGCTCCATAGTCTGTATACTATATTCGGTCCACCGATCTGGCTGTAGTCCATAACCACATTCTGGTTGAGAATGCCGTGACTTAAACTCATTATCGCTTACAAGAGATATCTCTAGAGTATTTGACATCTTCTGAAGAACAGTGAGAGATGGTTTCTCTAGATCATCCTCATCTTCCTCCAGACCTTCTAGCGTGAGCTTCACCCTACAATGCAAGTGAAATATTAAATTCAGAATGATAATTTCTTTACTTGAGCTCTATATTATTTTGTAGGCTCTCAGAATCAAAATATTTATTTAAATTCCTCAAATGGCATCAAGATATACTCAGTGTCCCTGTATCCAAATTGAGACGCACGGATTAGGTGAGTTAAAATACCATTTAATTTAGGTTTTCTGAGTTACCCAGCAGTTGACACTGAATAGTATTTTTTTTTATTCAGGTGTGTCAAACAATATTTACAAGAGTACTTCTAAAACAGAAGAACCTAACAGGGTTGCTTAAAGTGAGTTTCATTTCAGAGAGCGCTGCTTTTAATGATCAGAACCCCTGTGATAGCACACTTAAATTCAGACTAATTCTTTATTTTACACACCCTTCATCTGCTTAGTCCCATTTCTACACCAGAGGATAAGACTTATAAGAGACTATATGTATGGTCATAAAGTCAAAGACTGCAATCTTAATGTGGATATCAAACATACTATATGTGATTTGCTTAATAAAAGCTACGGGTTTCATATTCATAAGATCAGAATTTTGCATTTAACCACTTCAAAAATGTTACAAAGTGAAGTACTTACGGCCCTATGTATAGTGAAGTACTTTATGACACCGAGAAGTAGTGTGGCCTAGTGGAAAGACTAAGGATCTGGGAGTCAGGTGACCTGGGTTCTAATTCTGGCTCCTCTACTCGTCAGCTGTGTGACCTTAAGCAAGTCGCTTCAGTTCTCTGTGCCTCAGTTACCTCACTGTAAAATGAGAATTAAGACTGAGCCCCAACTGAGACAGGAACTGTGGCCCACCTGATCATCTTGTATCGATGGACCCCAGCTCCTTAGCACGCACATAAATACCAAATATATAAAAATATAAGCACCTTGGGTTCTGTCAAAATGGGTTGACACAATGACACCAAACAATTCCAACAAGTAACTGGAAGAGTTTCAATACAAAATGTCAACCAGATCATCTCCCTATTGCTGCACCAATCTATTTGCAGAAAACTTCTGAGTCAAAGGAAATTACGACAAGAGTTCAACTATGAAGAATAAGACTATGAGAAGCAGGGTTGCCTAGTGGAAAGAGCACGGACCTGGAGTTAGGGGACCTGGGTTCTAATCCTGGCTCTGCCACATCTGGTGTGTGACCTTGGGCAAGTCACTTCACTTCTCTGTGCCTCAGTTACCTCCTCTGTAAAATGGGTATTAAAACTGTGAGCCCCAGGTGGGACATGGACTCTCTCCAACATGAGCTTATATCTACCCCAGCACTTAGTACAGTGCCTGGCACGTAATAAGCGCTTAACAAATGCCACTAAAAACAAACAGAACTGTAACTACAACTCTAATGAACTGATTGAAGTGTGTAATATTTTATGTTCATTCTATGATGTACATGGCTTAAAGGAACACTTTTCTGTAATTACCCAGAGCTCGTTTCCTAGCCCAGTAGCTATAAAGCATCCAAAGTTTGAGTATAATTGTAATCAAATAACTTACTCGTTATTAAACCCAATGTTTTCCTTATAGTTGGTCTGCTCAAAAGCGGGCACCCTACTCAAAAAGGGTCCTTGAAATCTTTTCAATTTTTTGATAAAGTTTTCTGTGGCTGATTGTAGTCTATTTGGTTCTGTCCTTCACAATTCCAAACCAATTCTGCTACACACCAAACATGCCATTTTGAAAGTCTTTTTTTTTTTTTTTAAATGATACTGAGAAAGTACCTAAGAACTTCCAAAATAGCAACAAAGCTTAAATCGACAAAATATTTTATGGGTAACTGCCTCAAAAATTCTAGACAGTAGTTCCCCTTCTACAAGTGAACCAAATATTGCTAAATTTTCTGAAAGTCAAAAAACTTTGTGGAAACAGCTTTCTTACAATCACAAGGAATATTAAATCCTCTAAAGAGAAACCTCTTCCTTTATTATATGGAAGGGAACGGACACTTCCAACTTGGAATAAGATGATGAAAAGGTGAAAACTTTAGAAGTGCCGTTTACACTATCAACTTTAAGACTGATTAATTCTAATTTTGCCTTAAAAAAAAAGAATGGGCTTATTAGTAAACCAAAAATCCCAAATTCTAAGAGTTTCCATAAAACTCTCCTAAAATAAACAGATAGAGCAGGCTAAAATATTTTTCCTGCTTTACCACTCATTTCACTTTGAGACCCAAGTTACTACCAGAAGAAAATATTCTGGTCCAGTGTGTTCAACTATTTACAGTGATTTCAGTATCATCACATAAAAGGGCTTCATATGAAGGCCATCTGTAAGCGTTTCTTGCATCTACCTCAGTGCTCAGCACACAGGATCACTTAAATACCGTAATTATATCATTAACAGAAGTTTTGTCTTCAGAGTACCAAATTGGTCTGATTGCTAAAGCATTAGTGATGGAATTAAAACTAATTTACAAGAACAAATTTTTGCACCCTCTGACGAACATGTGGCCATACCTAAACCTAGATTTTTTAAATTTTTTCTTGGTTATCGAGACAGGCGGTTTTTCAGAATAATGTAGACGTAATCTTATTTCAGTCTGACACGTCAGCCATCCGGAATCCAGAGTTTCAACACCGTCTGGCAAAGTAAATATGATGAAGAGTAGTAATTGTTAAAAAAAAAAAAAAGAAGCAATCTTAAAGATGTTTAAATGCAACATGCATTGACAATTGTAATACTATACCATTTTAAAATAATGGGGTAGTCCATATGCTATTGGCTTTACTTCTTTCAACCAAAACTGTCACCAGCATGTGGCCCAAACAAAATGTCCTTCCATGTACCAGTACACAAACTATTTAACAGTCCACTGGAAAGCAATACATGTTTTGGGCAGACAACTAATGTTAGCAGCCAGAGTTAAAGGTTCAAGTAATCATAAGGTCGATCCTTAAAGACCTGTTCAATTTTGCTTCTCACACCGAGGTGAAGCATTAAACAAACTAATCAGTCTATATTTGTCATTACCAATTTGTGATAGAAGGGGGAAATAATCCAAAATGTGTTGAAGTCACTACTGTTTTAGGCGGTCAGATTATGAGAACCAAAGGAGAAAGGGAATGATTGCATTAACACATTCAACGAATGTTTTAATTTACTTATCTTGAAGCGGGGTGTCAGAAGTGAACACATTTAAGAAAATATAAAGCCCCAGGTGGCAGAAGGCCTGGCTATTATAAAAGCAACCTATACGTTTCTCATGCTCTCTCCAATATGATATACATTCATGGGTTCATGACACTAGAAAGCCATTTGATTTGATCTTCGAGTGGAATTTAAGAAGCTCTCAGGAATAAAGAAATAAATGGCAGCCCTTTAATGAGGAGACACTGTTTGAGGACTATCCTGAAACTGTAGGGGGAAATCTCCTACTAATAATAATAACAACAACAATACTCCAAGCACAGATTGGATATTTAACAGGGATAGCCATATTTTTTTTTAAATTAGGACTGTTTTGGAGCACTGCAGGATCACAGCATGTTATTATAGTGCCCTTACTACAATATCTCAAATCTCCTTGCTGTTGTAGGGTTTTGCTCACATAACTCCTTCTGGGGATTGTGGTTGCCAAAAGTCTTTATGGAGAGGAGACAAAAGAAGAAAAAAAAGTGAGAACGAAATTCCCTCTCCCAGAACCACATGAGGGGAAAAGAAATGGCCAGTGAGCATTTCCTGCTCAAGGAGGAAATCCAAGGCAAATGACCATACCCCCAGTGGAAACACGCCAAAATTATGAATTTATGAGATTGTACAATCAGAACTTGTTGTTCATTTCAGATGTAGCTAATTGGTAATAAAGCTAAATATTTCCAGGTAGTCATTCTGAATATGCAAAGACCTGCTAATTTTAACCAAGACTTTCTAAAAGATGATACTTCTTGTCCAAGCAATTTACTAGGTCACATTACAATAGTTATGTTCTAAAATAAAGATAAATCAATGTTATCTACATTAAATAGCATAAATCACATGCTTTTCAGAAGTGTGCCAGGGGATGCACCCAAAGAAAAAAATATATTCCCAATACGCAATCTAAGACTGCAACAAGTTCCATCATTTTCATGGTCCCCTATCTCAGCTAGAGTGTGCAATGACATCATAATATCCTGCTATCTTATCAACAGTTTATCATGCTTAAATTCCTTGCAGATTGTCACTGAAAACCCACCAAGACATCATTGTCAAACTTTACTCATGTTGCATTGTATAAGCCTAAAGTTAATACTTTAATTTGACTCAAAAAATTAAAGTCTTGTACGTGCAAACAAGGCAACACACCAAATTATTAATACTGTAATGAAACCACAGCATTACCAAGTAAAATCCTTCCAGGATCTAAGTGGGTATTTTTGGAGGCACAGTACCTCTATAGTATCAGTAAGGGATCATTTAGTGCATTACTCCTTACTTGGTGCATACGCTACAGCAATGCAGTGACTTTAGTGCTCTAAATGAGTTAATGCACTTTAAGCACCTAGCTTCCAAGAAAAAACATTGGCCAGTAAAAATGAGGCTCACTGAAGGTGCAGTATAAATTATTTTAATTAAGAATTATGGTTAAGATAGTAAAATAGTGACAACTTGAAGCTAGTCAGCTGACAACTGAAAAACATTTCCTTCACTTGTTTATGAAGACACTCTTTAGTGCCAAAATGATCTTTAAGAACCATGTGGTTAAAGTTAGTATTCAATGGTATTTTCAAATCTAGTATTGCAACTCAATACCACACAAGTACAGATCATTTTAAAATTCCGACTAAAGCTTACTTACTGTGAACTCCAAATTGTCCATCATCAATAATGCTTTCATTCTCTAGAATTGAAGGGAAAAACAGGAAAAGAAATATAGTTAAAACTTACGGTTCATACAGAAAGAACAATTACCAGCTTAGTATTAACATTACATCTAAACCCCCTCCCCCATTTAAAGAGTCCAAAGTGAATAAGCATACTTATTGTGCTTTGCAGTAAATAATTTTTCTTCCTTTACAGAGTAGGAAGTGGGATAAAGCCATATTTTTCCATAAGTCCCTGTAATTCAAAGCAAATAGTTATATGGCAGAGCTACTTACTTGAAGGTATGCAGAAACAATCCTCCAAGCAGATTTCATGTTGGAAATATTGATAGTTTCAAGGGCACAATTACAATGCTTATTCACCCTTGTAGAACTGAGTAAAATTTAGAAGTTCATTTGGAAATCCTCAACTACTCTCAAATATAAAAGCCAAAAACTTAAAAAGATTTAAAAAGCCAACTTACCTGAATATTCAGTACAGCTGTGAGAAACTACTAAAATTTAACTTTCACAAATTTTAGAAATATTTCTCCATTCTGCCAGAAGTCTCAACAGAATGACAGGTTGTAAAGTTCCAATTTTTGGGTAGAAATTGATCTATTCTTCTGTCACTCTGCAACAACCCCATTTTTGTTGCCAAAAAAATGTGTCTTGACAAATCACAAAATGTTCTTAAAACATATGAAAAATACAAAGTTCTTTGCTTTTCCACGTAGCTTGAGAAAGATTCTGACAGGCATAGATTTTTTGGAGCTGGCATTCTAATGGAAATGGTGCTTTTTGAGAAGTACAGAATATTTAGAGATTTATACAAGCAACATTTTCCATTAATCACAAGTCTGAATTTATCCATATTTTTGTACTTCTACTGGTTAAATGTTGACATGAGCAGTCAAGATGCTTTTTAACCTCATTATAGGACTACTTAAATTCTAAGTCTCCAATATTGAGCATTTCCCAAATTACTGGGAAAAAAAAAATCAGAGAAAATCAAAATGAACACAGTAGAATGTAGAAGGTATCATTTCCTTAAACACCTCAAACAGCCAAGAGTAATATAGTTTCTGCAATGCTTGTTTGAAATTAAAGCCATTCACAAACTAGAAAATTTCAGTTTAGCCAGAAACTAAAAACATGTAAATTCCCTGATCATGAGTCTACTAGAGATAAGTAATGGGTGTGGAATAACAGCAATATGGATCGAGCAAGTACTAAACTTCGATATGAATGGAAAAAAAATTAAACCACTTGCATGAAGAAAAGTGCAGTCTCAAAGTTCCAGAAATCTGAATGACAAATAGGCAGACCACCTCAATTTCTAATGTATCCAGTGGAAATATTGCATTTTTTAAAGTGCAATAAGTCAGCGGAAAAAAACATTCTTCAATCAATTCTGTGTTCATTATACACGATATGCTAAATTTAAATTTGTCAGACAAAAACAGAAAAGTTTTATTCTCCTATTCCTTGATACATTTTGGTGCACTAAAGTATGAAAGTTACCAAGAGTCTGGCAATTTGAATTGAGGCTCTCTCAAATTCAACTTCCTCAGCTTAATCCGAAAACCAATAAGCTAATACAATTACAAATATTATACGGTCATGGATCCTTAGTCTCAAAAAGGAGCTATCTTGAAAAAAAAAAAATTAGGATTGCTCCAATTGAAAGTTTCCTAGGTTACACTTCATGAGAGAAGATACTCCGCCCACTTCCCCCCCACAACGGAAGACTTCAAATTTTTGTATTACAAAGTTCAATAGACAATTAATTTTGAGAATAAGATCCATGCAATGCTAAATGAACTTTATACCATTGGTAATGCATTATGTTTTAAACTACTCTTTAGAATAAGACTTATCCAAATCCACTTAGCCATACTGTGGTGCATATTAGTAACTTTAAGCATATGCCTCAAACAGATGCAGTTAATGCCCATACCTAAAGGGGTTATTGATCGTGGTTGTAGATGAGTCTCCCACTTGTGAACTATGACTTGACATGGACCACCGAGAGTCTGCAATTTAAAAGTTAAATGTCTGCAATAATTTCTCAAATCTGGTTTTCTACCCATGATTCCATTTAGGTGTTAGAAGTCTCTGCCTTTTATGCTAGATAGGAAACCAAGAGATTTATCTTGCTTATTACCAATGTTATAAGTCAAAAGAAATGTGTCCGGTCACAAAAATAATAAATTTTTAATGTGGCGAGTGAGGGTGAAGTAGCAAAAGACAAATGAAGCAAAGTTTCTCAAAAGATGACTTTAATAGTATAATTTTCTAAACGCTTTAAAATAGCAAACTGTAGTCTTGATTTATTGCAAAGATATGCTCTAATCATTCACTTATTAAATAACTACTAGGTGAATTTATTTTAATTCGCAGTGTATTTTGAGCACACACTAGGTTAACAGTATGGTCTGAGGTATAAGAGTTATAAGGGACATTAACCAAGTCTTCAAGGAATTTACAATTTAAATTCAATCACAGTTCTCGTTCACCACGATGGAATAACAATAATAATAATAATGGTATTTGTTGAGCACTTACTATGTGATAAGCACTGTATTAAGTTCTAGGGTAGATACAAGAAAAGTAGGTTGGCCACAGTCACTGCCCCTCAAGGAGCTTTTCCCCCTTGTTCAACCCAGAAGTGCTTAGTACAGTGAGCACTCAGTATCTACCATTAACGGATCGACTGGATGTGTTTTCGTACATCAAGACAATTTTCTCAAGTCTGCAACTCTGGCTGCCTAAATGCCATACAATAAAAGAGAAAGCAGCTGGATGGACAAGAAACACATGTTTGGGGCAACCTTGGAAATTATCACTTCTTGTCTACAGCAATATGAATTTATATAGGAATAGAAGTGATCGTTGATTTAATGAGAAGACATTAATGAGCTTTGGGCTCCTGGAAACATTGATATAGGGAAGCCCAATGAAGTAGAGGAGTAGATCCATCCAGTGGATAAGTCCAAGATGTGAAATATTCTAAGAATGATGCAAGTACAGTACACTGTGCATTAGTAATGTACAGCCAACTCTTTGAATATCAGAAAGTTGCCTTCCTGAAAAAAAAAGGAATTGCCAGTTTTTGATGGGATTTCAACTTCTCATTTAATTCACCAAATAAAAATCGAAAGTTAAAGACTAGTGAATAACCCTCTCAACACAAGCATAAAATTGATTAAAAATCAAATTATTTCAACAGTGATGCACATCCTCTCCCTTTGGTTGTATAGGTCAGTGAATTTATATCCACGGTTTATTTCAATTCTTGTTGGGGTCACATATTCTTCAGCCTATTAATTCGAATTTAGTCAGACACTAAAATCTGTGCTGCTTTGGAGAATCTGCTAACAAGAACTGAATTTCATTTTAGCTCTCTGACACTTCACAATTTCCTCCCACTGACGTTCCTTAGCAAATTTCAACCAAGAATTTTCAAATTCACTAGAGAATTCTTAAGGAATTTTAAAGTAGAAGGACCAATTCTTCCACTTATTCTTTGGGGTTGCAAAGGATCTAAGACACTATTCTGCAGAGACTAACATTCAATAAGTCTCCTTCAAGAAAATGTCCATGACCAGAAAACTGCTTAATTTGTTCAAAAGCACAGTAAGCATTTAATAAAGCTTTGAAAATAGACAGAAGCACATTAACAATTCTAACACCAAAGGCCTGCAATGCCTGATAAAGTAGCAGAGTGAACGGTTAAAATTTCCCCTACTAACCAAACAGAAGGCTAAATGTTGAAGAGTCTCTTGTCTCAGTGGTGTTGCCAATGTGGATGCAGTTTCCTACTCATCTTAAAAGCCCTCTCTCTAAACCACACTAAACTTTAGTGATAAACAAATGTAACACATCAGGATTTTTAGATTTTAGGATAATTAACAATAATGAGATGACAGTGCTGAGGCAAAACCTGAAAAAAAAACCACATGATTTGAGAGATGTGAATGATTTAACTGACAGTCTGCAATTTAACATAAAATGGTTTGCATGGAATGCAATTTCAAAATATTTCATTTCCAGATTCAGGTATGAATTTTAGCTATTCAAGGCCTACTTATGGAAAGTTTCTGCCCTTTTGGGAAAAAAATTACTCCTATATATTAGCCTTGTCACTCATCTTTGAACTTAAGTTGGGCAAGTCTACATACATTCTTTAGGAACACTGATCTTGAAATATTCTGGAGCATAGAATCTTTCATTTACAAGGTGGTCCTCAGTTTGTGAGTATATTTTTACAAGCATGTGATAAAGCTCTGTAACAGTGCTACATTTTAATGTTTAAAAAAGTGTGGGTACAAGAAAAAACACCAGGAAAATACATTCTTACAAAAATGTAAAAACCCGAAAATACGAGGGAATGCAAAGGAAAAGTGGGTATAATTTTATCCATGGGAAGTTATTAAATGGCTTGTCAGTCACTACCTCAGGCCACAAGGGTCCATTTCTGTATTCATCACATGTAGTCATAGGGACCATACTAAGGGGTTCAACTAATGGATGATTCCCTTCTCAAAAAGATGGAAAGATCCTGTAAGTCTTTTAGTTTCTCTCTCAATTTACAAATCTATTTGCTTAATGTGTGAGATGGCTGGCAATTATTAGGAACAGGGCCTGGTGAAATCTGGTCCAGCCAGCTCCAAACTTTATATTCTTCGCCATTAAAAAAAAAGTAAAGTTTTTATAGAACTAAAAAGAACATAAAAGTAAAAGATAGGGCTTCACCAAGACTTACAAACTGGAAATTTCACCTTAGCACGTGTCGCACTGGCAAGGAGATCCACTCCAATATGCTAAAATTAACGGCTGACTCTATTCCCCACCCAGATCTTTTCCTTTACTGCAAGGAATCACCACCATAAAAAATAAGTTTTGAAAACATAATACCAAACATCAGCCAAAAATTAAATAAGGTGATATGATGGAGAAAGATGCTTGTGATTTATTTAAAGAGTCTTAAGGATGTCTTCTCACAATCCTAAGAAAATAATGAATTCGAAGTAGTTGACTGAGTTGTGTCCTAACAGGCTTAATTTCCTCTCCCTACTAAAGCAGAGCCTCAATTGTTAGGGCAACCTTTTCTAGTTCCAGGGCTGGGAAAGGAGATTCCTGGAGGCACAAAATTTTAAAACAGAAGGAGTTACAGGTCTTTCATTTTATTCTCAAACATTTAGCAACATAGATAAGCATTCCTTGTTTAAAAATCTATGTCCTAAAGCCAGGGCAATATGGTATGATCTGTGGTGGAGCAGAATACTAAGTGTGTATCACAATATGCATTCAGAGGGTTATTCCTTTCCAGGAGTTTTCAAAAGATATAAGAACAAAATTTTTTTAAAAAAAATCAAATAAGGGGCAGAAGAGTAGAGTTGTGCAAATACCTGGCTGTGAGAGATTGGTGCTTATGAGCATTAATTATGGATATTTGACTGTAAATTGTGAAAAAAAACCCAATATGGTTAGAAAACTTTCAAAGAGAATATGACAGAAAATAATGGTTGGCATTTTACTATTTAAGACAACTTCTAGTTCTAAATATAAAGTAAGATAAATAGGTATGGGTATTCTCTTAACAACAAAATCAGGATTTATTTACACTTTCAATAATAAAGATTATCCCCAAATCAGCATCCAGGGAACTTCTTTAAACTCCCTTACATCAAGTGTTCCATATACAGTAGAAATATCCCACTACCTGATAGTCAATATTTTGTAAAATCAAGTGTATCATTCAAAAAAAAAAACCAAATAAATAAAAAAAAATTAGTAGACTTAGGGCTAAATTTACTCAAGAGATTTGAAACATCTTTTAATATTTTAGAAGTTTCAGGTGTGTAAGATCCACTTCAGTAATGCTCAGGAAGAAAAACTGCATTTCTTTTAGAAGACAGAAAATGCATCCCTGAGTGGAACTTTGGAGAAGTAAATATTAATAGCTTGAAATTTGATTTATACTGTGGTATTCACCCAAGTTCCCTTGTTCATTTGCTTCTTTAAAGTGTAGCCTCCAAAAAGTAGGTGTCAATTCAACTTTTCACTGAATCTATCATTAGTTTCCTTTTCTGTAGTTATTTTTCTTCATAAAATGTAAATGATTGTAAAGCATTACACAAAAGGAATTCCTTGCATATGGCTTCTATCCACTGACAAGGAAAATAATTTCAAGATGTTTCTATGAAAACAACTCAAGTGCCACAAAGTCTAATTATAAAAGTGTCATTTAAGCTTGCATGAGGAAAAACATGCTCTAGCTATGTGCATGAGATTTTACGTAGCTATTTACTCTAGTCCATGAAAAACATACTTACCATGGCAGCCCCTGCATCACACGGTACATGTGTACACGATACAGAGCACCTACTTAAAGAAACACACTCACCAACACATACTGTAAACTTTTGCAAGTATTACAAGGGGTGGGGGGGAAAAGAAAACCTTGTTTCTTACTGTAAGCAAGTTTCTTGCCAATTTTTTTCCTTTATAAAGGCATTTTGGTTTGCCGTTCTCCACATTTTCAAAAAAAAGAGCTAAGAAGTGTAGCTGGCTTAATTTGATTATGCTGACAACAGTCTGATTTTAGGAAGCTCACACCTGAGTCTTCTGAGATTTCCTCTCTGCTTTGAAAATGGTAATTTTCAGGTAAAGATTTAACTGGAGAGAAATAGGTCCACAATTGCACATCTACCACAACATGAACACTAGAAGTGATGTGCTTAACGAGAAGTTTCCAGGTTGAAAACTAATCCTCTCCCTACACATAACACAAGAAGTTCAAAGGGCATATTTTGAAGTAAGGCTGCTGTCAAGGTAAATATAAGATGTATTTATATAATGAATCATATACTGAATATTAATAATGCAGTCATGGGAAAAGGAAAGTAATAGGTGCAAAAGACAGCTGAAGGTTTGTCAGTTTTCTCCTCTATGGTGACTCTTGAGAATGAAGCAAAAAAGGAGCCGCTTGAAATTTTTCCATAAGTAGCAAGAATACTCTCACTGGTTCAGTGAAATTAATTTTCCAAAATAATTGAAAACTTCAGGCTATGCTGACCTTTATATATCAGTCCACCTATCTACATCCTATTCCCAAACAGCCTCGGTATGTAAGTACTTTTTTCCACTTCTTAGAGAATATTCAGGGATACCCAATATTTTTCTTCTTCAAGCAAGGTAAGTCCTCAAATGTCACTGTCACTAAAAATAAACCACAGGCAGGACAACATTTAAACATATCCTTCCAGGGCTTTCTAAAGAATGGCCTGGGTATTAGCATTTCCTTAAAAAAAAACATTGGTAATCAACCAATTCAGTTATTTGCAAAAGCTGAATGAAGTTTAAATATAATTCTAAGTGCAGCCAAGCAAAACCACTAGAGCATAAAAAGTGACCATTTAAAAACAAGTGCTCTACTTTTTCCACCAACATGCTAGAAAACATTACCTCTCATATTGGCTTATTATTAGACACTAATCAAATCCAATCCTGATAAGATGGCTATTTTAAATATACACAAAACTAAAAATCAATTTGACAAGTAGCATTTGTCAACTTTGTACTAACCTTTTATAATTCCACTGCAGACTTACTCAGGAGATGAAATTGCCTTTTTGCTCTTAAAAATGTAATTAAACAGGGAAATGCCATCTTGATCTCTATTTTGATTATTCAATTCAGTATACAAGAAAGAATTCTCTAGTGTTTTTAGGTAAGTTCTTTTAGCCTTTATTCGAAACCTAAAACAGTTTAATAGCCTCTTCGAGAAAGAAAATCATTTTTTAAAATCTGGAAACTAGATAAAGAATACATACCTTTGGTTCTAGAAAGGACCCTTTAAAGTAACGATAATGAACCGGTTCTCCTCTATTAAGTGCAATGGTTATTTTCCAAAGAACACTGCAAAGAGTTTGAAAAACTAATATCAATACCAAAAATGAGTACTAGTTCAGTGTATAAATCCAGAACTTCTGCGGAAGTTAACATGTACAAAAGTTGCACTCTTAAAGATGGAATGCATAAACAGCAATTCTTGAAAGATGGGCTTAATCTGAAAACCCAGCTTGACATTTTGAGAACAGTTTTGGTCCAACACCATTTGAATTAACGAGTTAAAACCTGAGAAGCTGGTAACTTTAAGTAGTCATATCAAAATAAATATATTAAAATAAAAACTTTCAGATTTTTAAATTGAGAGAGTTTGGGTAATTTTAGGCATTTGGTAAACATTGGGAATTAGTCTTGAAGGTGAATTACCACCATTATAATGACTGAGGATTCCTATATATACCATTTTAAATAGATCAACTCAGAAGATTTAGCTTCCAAATGGGGATAAGGACAGAGGGAAGAAAGAGGTCAAAATAGTCCCATTAACAGACTAGCATATAATATATCAACTTTTGCAGGCAAATATGGTAAAACTGAACTCTGTAGAGTGACTTCTTCAGGAAATGAAGTTTGCCAGTGGAATCTACCCCGATTAGAACTTAAACCAGAGTTATAGATGGAAAGACCAGGAGAAAAATAGATCTCACTCTCCCAAGCAAGCCTTGTGACAGTCAGTCGGTCAATCGTATTTATTGAACACTTACTGTGTGCAGAGCACTGGGAGAGTACAATTTAAGCAGACACATTCCCTGCCCACAATGAACTTACAGTTTAGAGTGTGAGAAAGACATTAATATAAATACATAAAATTGAAGATATGTATGTAAGTACTGTGGGGCTAGGGTTGGGGGGACTGCATAAAGGGAACAAGTCAAGGCGGTGCAGAAAAGGAAAGGAAGGTTTAGCCAGGGAAGGCCTCTTGGAAGATGTGCCTTCAATAAGGTTTTGAAGGTAGGGAGTGTATTTGTTTGTCGGATATGAAGAGGGAGGGCGTTCCAGGACTGAGGCAGGACTTAATAATAATAATGATGGCATTTATTAAGCGCTTACTATGTGCAAAGCACTGTTCTAAGTGCTGGGGAGGTTACAAGTTGATCAGGTTGTCCCATGGGGGGCTCACAGTCTTCATCCCCATTTTACACATGAGGGAACTGAGGCACAGAGAAGTTAAGTGACTGGCCCGAAGTCAAACAGCTGACAAGTGGCAAAGCCGGGATTTGAACCCACGACCTCTGACTCCAAAGCCTGTGCTCCTTCCACTGAGCCACTCTGCTTCTCAGCCAGGATTTGAACCCATGATCTGACTCCCAAGCCCATGCTCGTTCCACGCCTAAAGATTAATCTGGTATTTAAAACAATATTTTTATGCTTACCAATCATTTGTCTCCTCATCTGGACGAAGGACCACGGCATTTTGAGGATTCCAATTTCCCAAAGAGTCACAGTTTCCACATATTGCAAAAACTTCTCCTAGAGAAATAGCCATCATGGTTAATCTGTAGAGGCTCAAGTTCTAGAGATTACAGACACTAAAAAGTGTGCTCAGTTGCAAATCAGTTTAACTCAATGGTGCTCCTATTAAAGTCATAAAAAAGTCAAAACAAAAGGATTAAGCACTGTTTTGTTTTTCATATCCTAAAATAAGATAATCCAATTTCATCTTCACTTCCATCTCCTAAATCTTACGAACAGCAGGTATCTACAAAAGGACCAGACCACTGCTGTCAAAACTGTAGGTCTTGAATTCAAATGCATTCATTTATTTTCTAAGTGAAATGCTCCATAATTCGTAACAGATGAACCCAAAGAAAATCTGAAGTCCACACACATGGAACATTTCAAAGCTGAAGATGAGAATTCCAGTCACACGTTATCAGAGAAGACAAAAAGCCGTTAGTTTAAACAGCGTAAAAAAAAAGAAATTAGAATTCAGTTCTCTGCCAGCAAAGTAAAGCATCTGTGTTTGGGGACAAAGAGAGAATATCATTTATGGATTTCATGCCACAGGATACCATAACCAACTTGGAACTAACCTGAACTCGCCTAAAAGGAGAATGAAGTGATTCTCTGGTATGTACATAGAATGTGCTCAACAAATACCATGGATTGATTGAAGCGCTTGGCTGCAATATCAGGGTGTGGAGTAAGGCACTAAACAATATGGATATCTATCCCTAGGGTGGTTGCATTGTGGAGCAGCTGAAACCTGTGGAATATCAGCATATACTTATTTTATCCCACCTTAATTATGCATCAGCCTCTGAGCTGACACCCCTGTCTCCTGTCTCTCCTCACTCCAGTCCCTACTGGACCCTGCTGTCCGAAGTGTTTTTCTAAAAACCATTCAGTGCACATCTCCCCACTCCTCAAGAACTTCCAGGGGTTGCCCATCCACTTCTGCATCAAACTCCTTACCATTGGCTTTAGAGCACTCAGCTTTCCCCTCTCCTTCCTTACTTCACTGATCTCCTGATTCGACCCAGCCCACGCACTTCACTCCTCCAACACCAACCTACTCACCGTACCTCAGCCTCACCTGTCTCGCCATCGACTCCTTGCCACTGCCTTCCCTCTACCTTGGAACTCCCTCCCCCTTCACAGCTGACAGACCACTCTCCAAACCTTCAAAACATTTAAAAAAAAGTCTTCCCCAAGAGGCCTTCCCCAATTAAGCCCTCAATTCCCCTTCTCCCTCTTTCAACACTGCCTGTGCATTTAGATCTGTACCCTTTAAGCACTTGATATTTACCCCCATCTTCATCCTCACTGAACTTATGTACATATCTGTAATTTACTTAAATGTATTTAAATATCTGCCTCCCCTCTAGACTAAGCTCCGCGGGGTCAGAGAAGGTGACGACCCATTCTGTTGTTTCTTTTCTTCCAAGCACTTGATACGGTGCTCAAATACCACTGACTGCAAATATACAGATAGAAGAACAATATCTAGGAAGAGGAAAGGCAAACTGGGGAGGCGGTGGTGCAGAGTCTAAGAGGCCTGAAACACCAGGACAGGGGACAGGGAGAGGGGTGGACACACTGGAGCGCAGACCAAGTGTTTTTAGTAATTTAAAATAGACTCCAAGAAAAAAATGGTGAGCAGTTCAGCCTCCAATAAATATGGCAGCAAATAATGGTAACAGTCACTGAATTTAAATCACCTGTCCTAGTATCAAACTCGAGATTAGCTTATTGGACCCCAGCCACGAATAGAAACTTGATGGGAGAGGAATATTGTTAGGATCATAATCCTAGGATTAACTCACCAGAACACAGTTTGGAAGCATATTGTAATAAGAGGAGGGCTTTATTAGAGGAAAAACAAATTGGTTACGAGGCTTAGAAGAAAAATAGTGTAAAAGAAGTTTCCGACAAGAAACTTCTAAATTTACTTTTCAATTCTAATCTCCATAAGGACTAGTGGCAACTAAAGTTATTTCCTCAGTGTTGTGCAGGAGTGCTTAAAAGTTTTTAAGGGGTTAATGATTCTAATAGTTTTGCTTAAGTCCTTTATTGGGAATCCTGCATTTAGCACCAAAGCTCTTAAACAGAAGTGCAGTCATTAGTATTTAAGTTGAAATATTTTTATTGCTTTCATAAGATGACAAAATGAACCGAAGGATGTCTATGTAATAACTTATAAAGTGTCTAAGAAGACATGTAACAGTGGAAACAAAGACACTTTAGTTAAGGAACAATGTAAAACTTTACATTATGCTTTAATCCATGACATTCAGAATGACATTCACCTGCTTAAATGATTGCTAGGATTATATATATATATATATATATGTACACACACACATACACACACACACACATATACACACACACATATATATATAAATAGATACACACACACAATCACATTTGTCAAAGAAATAACATTAAGAAAAAGTCAAAGTTTATACAAAATCAGTAACAGATTTGGGAATTAGAGGCCTCGACCTATTTGATATGCTTAATGGACCTCATACTGCAATTTTTTTCATACTGACTATTGCACATACCTTATTACTGACAGTATATTTAGAGGTCTAACAAGTTTCATTTTTGGTAGGATAAAGCATTTATTTTCCAGTGATTTTCTTGACTTATGTTGCCAGAGCATCATTACTGGAATTGAAAACTTTCAGAGTTTTTAAGACTAATATAAAACAATGATGACCATAGTGAGAGTGTATCTCTAAACTGCAGGCTCATTAATGGGCAGGTAACATGTCTACCAACTCTGTTGTGTTGTACTTTCCCAAGCGCTCAGTACAGTGCTCTGCACGCAGTGAGCTCTCATATTCTTCCCATCCCATTATTAATCCTCTAGTCGATTTTACAGTTTAAATACACAATAATAGTAACAATAATGGTAGTATTTGTAAGCGCTTGCTATGTACCAAGCACTATACTAAGCACTGGGGTGGATACAGTTCTTGTCCCACATGAGGCTAACAGTCTCAATCCCCATTTTACAGATGAGGTCACTGAGGCACAGAGAAGTGAAGTGACTTGCCCAAAGTCACACAGACAAGTGGTGGAGCCAGAATTAGAACCCATAACTCTGACTCCAAGACATGTGCTCTATCCACCACACATGCTGCTTCCCAGTAGAATCATCATGGCTCCAGCCCAATAAACCGAAATCCCTGGTTAATCCAGACCACTTAAGGGTGACGACGAGGTCCTTGTACGCAGGTTCCTTTCAAGAAGTTCCTTTTTCTTCCTCCTAGGCTGTTGAACTACAAAGAGCAGACGGTTGAGAAATCTGAGGAACTCTCTTCCAGCAACTGTACTTTTTGCAGTCACTCGGGCTCCTGGTTTCTTCCATTTTGCCCTTAGAAAATACTGGAGAAGGACTTTCTAATGCCGTTTTTTAAATAAGTGTAGGATCTAACCAAAGCCTCCTGGAGAAAGCCAGAATGGGTACTTGGGAAAAGGAGATTATCTACAGAGAAGTAACATGGCTTTGAAGGCAGAGGTCATGGGTTCAAATTCCGGCTCCGCCATTTGTCAGCTGTGTGACTTTGGGCAAGTCACTTAACTTCTCTGTGCCTCATCTGTAAAATGGGGATTAAGACTGTGAGCCCCACGTGGGACAACCTGATCACCCTGTAATCTCCCCAGCACTTAGAAGCACATAGTAAGCGCTTAATAAATGCCATTATTATTATTATTATTATCTAGAAAAATATGTATCTGCCTACAAGATACTTATACTTGACCTCAGGGTGCTGAGAAAAATCTAAGTCCTATTACATTCAGTATGGAAACTTGGATCAAATCAATACCCACTGCACTTTGCTTTCACACCACCACTTAAAAGGAAGAAGAGTTTTGTTTTCTGTACCTGGTAATGGAGCTCCTCTTAATTCAAAGGTTACTTGAGAAGGTGTCATCTTGGCAGAGTTTTAGAAAGTTCAACTATGAAGATTAAAAAAAAAAAAAGAAAGCATTATATTCCAGGAAGGCAAGCAGGATGCAAATCAGCCAGCTTTCTGGACTCACTGGAAAAAAAAAAAATGTGTTTAGAAGTGCTGAATGTCCCAGGACCCTAATACTCGTTAGCCAGATGAAAAACCACCTATCTGGTTATGAACACCAGATATTGCTCTGTGCTGAAGGTAGTCTCATTACATGAGGTATACTCCTTGATGGAGTGGCCATTAAGAGTTCCCAAATGAAACAAACTTGGTAGGCCAATGGAAAGGATTTAAAAAAAAAAATGTGAGAAAATTATTTGGGCCACAGTTTCTCTTCAGATAAGAAGCTAAGTTATCCTCTATCTTTTCTGAGCAGCTGGAGACCATGAAAAACACATCAACTGTAAACAAACAGAAACACATACACCAAGAATCACTAGGAAAATAAAACCCAATCCTGCCTCGTCTGAGGAGATCTTCCTACCCTTCTAACATGCCAGTGGTTGAAATAGGAGTGCATGATTTAAAAAATCCCATTTGGCAACTTAAAATCATTCCATTTTCAAAAAACAAACTAGCTACCTAATAACAGGACTGCCAGTTAGCCCATTAGCTGCGTTACTATGGCAAAACTATAATTAAAAGGAGTGAAGGGGTCTTAGGAGAGGGGAAAGATTCACTATAACAGTGAAGTTTTTCTGAATTTCAAGAAAATTAAGTTAAAATGAACCATTAATGTGGTTTTTACACCTACGAGCATACACTATGTCCTGAATGTTTATAAGAAATATAGTTCTCTGCATTGCTAAAGGAACTGACGAGACAGTCTTGGGATCCCAAAATAGTTCAAAACTCTCGATCCAATCACTAAACAGTTGATTTGGAACATGCCCCAATCATCCATATTGAAGCTTGTATGTACTACAGAAAGAGGGAAATTTTTAGGAGTAATTCAGTATTATAGATTCCGTACTGCATGTACAATTAAGTCACAAATGGAAGTGCTGTAATTCCATATTTAACTACTGTGGTATTTAAGTTCTGGGGTAGATACAAGATGGTCACATCAGACACAGTCCCTGTCAGGCTCTCTCAGTCTAAGGGAGAGAGAGAGAGAACAAGTATCTTATTCCCAATTAAAAGATGAAGAAACTGAGGCAAGGAGACTTGCCCAAGAAAACCAAGCAGGAAGTGGCAGATCCAGGACTAGAACTTAGGTTCTACTCAATTTGGTTTGAACTCTCTTTATGATTACAGGGGAAAAAGGAGTCATTTACAGACACAAAACACTGACTTAACCTAGCAAATTCTGTACAAGTGTGACTAGCCTCGCCCTTAACAAAACAGCGTCAAAGCTTTCTAGCACCCAATCTACCAGGTTAAGCCGGATCTTTCACCTTCAACTGAACTTCCTGAACTGATGTCACATTTTATCATAATGTTGAACACAGAAATAACACTCCACAGAAACAAGTGACATTCACTCGAGAACACGACCAAAACAGAATTATAAAGTTAAAGAACAGACATTAAACTTAGAAGTAGTATTAGATGACTGAAGCAGGTGACTGACAGAGCTTTACACACATTATATAAAAGTAACAATTTGGTAACACAACCACAAACATTCCTAAATTCTGTCACTAAACCTTCCAACAAAAAGGCACCAAACACTAAGAATTTAATTTTACACCATTCCCAAATACAGTCTTTTTAAAAGTACAGTAGCAGCTGCTAGTACAGCATTTTATTAATCATTGCAGTGTATTAGATGTAAGCCTTCTGAAAGCAAGGGCCAAGTCCTTTGCTGCCGGTGTATTATCAGTTCCCAAGGTCTTAGGTTACATGATAGGTGCTCAATAAATACCACCGATAGTGGATGGGAGTCAAAGTCCTACCACAGGACACTTGAAATGCTACATTTCATTTGAATCCTTTTTGTTTGTTTTTGATGTCTGCTAACTGCATCCTTTAAGGGAAAAGACACTGTAAAAATCATCAGTTTCCCTCTAGACTGTAAACTCTTTGTGGGATGGGAAAATGTCAACTGTCACACGCTGTACTCTCCCAAGCACTTAGTACAATGATCTGCACCTAGTGCTCAATAAACAAGACTGATTTATATTATCTACAAAGTACAAGCCCTAAAATAGTATTAGCCATCTCTTAAGTATCCAATGAGGCTGGTACCTAATTTTTCCTCTCTTTACACACATAATAATTTTTAATCTTGAATGTACTTAAATCTAGAGTTCTGGGTTGTATAAGACTGCAAACATACACCACGAAAAGGGAGGGACTAGGTTCTCTTTGACTCCATTTCTGTCTCTTTGACTCCATTTCTACTCTAGTAAAAATGGTCAGGGAGGGACCTTGCAAGTTCTTAAATGATGTTAATTGCATCAATCCTCAAGATCCCAAAACATCCATATTGCACTCATGCAGCTGGCCAGAATTACACTCCAAACAAATTTTCACTTGATCAAGTATTTTACACAAATCAGTTTAATCATTACTGGACACCGTTTGTTCCTTCAGTAACAGTTTCCTAGCCTTTGCAAATGCTTGTGTTTCCTAACCCTGGGAACAACAAAACAAGACAAAACAGAAACCACTTAAGACCAAGTAAAGAAATGCTCAGAGACCATAAATGTACTTTTAATTGTAACACATCGTATACCCTTCAGCAGTAGTCTTACCTAAACAACCAAAAGCAGCCTGATTCACTGGTTTCTTAGAAGTCTACTGATTGACGATAATGTGGATAAATATTCATTTTTTCATTAAAAATTCAAGCCTAAAATAGCTTAGTATTCCCCTGGCATGTATTTTCCAAATACAAGCACACTGCAGTTTCAGTAAAATTCTGTATCGGGTGCTTAAGTTTAAAAGAAATAATGGAATGCATCATTTGATTGGAGTCGATAATCTATCGCCAGTAATTAGTCACTCTTGACAACACGCAGAATGAGTCCTTTAAGTTCAGCCTTTCAAAGCGTTGCTAAGCATGTCTGCACAGACGGGTACACACAGCTAACATTAAATTCAAGACTGTATTGAACTGGGTACCTTAATTATTCACCAACAATTGAAATAAATGCAGAGTACTACTTAAAGACAAATCGCTGCTGTGCATATAGCCTGTGTTACAAATTTCCCCCACTTACATCTCCGAAGCATCTTGGGAACATGCATTATATTGTAGTCTCCCAAGTGCTTAGTACAGTGCTCCGTAAAAAGCAAGCACTCAAAAACGCTGCACATTGTTTGATACGCTACACACTGATTGATGTGCAACTTTTCCTAAGGCGTTGTTGCTACCTCTGGTTTTCTGACACTTATGATCTCTCTGTTCACCACCGAAATGGAAAAGCAAAAAAGAGATTAAAATGCCTCATCACCCTCTGTTTCCTGACTAGGTTTGAAGTGACAACAATAACAAAATTATTGGTTAAGTGCTTACTGTGCTCCAAGCGCTGGGCTGGGTACAGGATAATCAGATGAGACCCAAAACGTCCCTCACGGAGCTAACACTCTAAGGGGGAGGGGGTATCCTTATTGAATCCCCACTCTACAGATGCGGAAACTGAGGCACAGAGAAGCCACTCAGCAGGTAAATGCCGGAGTGGGTCTCCTGATACAACCCCCCAAATCCCAAAAGGAAACCCATATTCCTGATGACTACGCCACGAGAAGAAGCGTGGCTCTGTGGAAAGAGCCAGGGCTTGGGAGCCAGAGGTCATGGGTTCTAATCCCGACTCTGCCACTTGTCAGCTGTGTGACTTTGGGCAAGTCACTTCACTTCTCTGGGCCTCAGTTACCTCATCTGCAAAATGGGGATTAAAACCGAGTCCCACGTAGGACAACCTGATCACCTTGTATCCCCCCCAGCGCTTAGAATAGTGCTTCGCATATAGTAAGAGCTTAAATGTCATTGTTATCATCATCACTATTATTATTATTATTTAGACTGTGATCCCTATGTGGGAACCAGCCTGGTTTAGTGGTGAGAGCCCGGGCTTGGGAGTCAGAGGTCGTGGGTTCTAATCCTGATTACACCACTTGTCAGCTGTGTGACTCTGGCCAAGTCCCTTCACTTCTCTGGGTCTCAGTGACTTCATCTGTAAAATGGGGATGAAGACTGAGAGCCCCACGTGGGGCAACCCAATCAACTTGCATCTACCCCAGTGCTTGGAACAGTGCTTGGCACATAGTAAGCGCTTAATACCATCATCATTATTATTTATTACCCTGTTCACCTCGTATTTACCCCAGCCCTTAGAATAGCGCTTGCCACGTAGCAATGGCTTAGCAGACATCCTAATGATTGTTACGATTACTCATTTATTCATTTAATCACATTTATTGAGTGCTTATTGTGTGCAGAGCACTGTACTAAGCGTTTGGAAAGCACAGTACGGCAATTATTTCCTAATCTAGTCTTCCCCCCACACATATTTGTCGGCTGTGTGACCTCGGGCAAGTCGCTTAACTTCTCTGTGCCTCAGTGACCTCATCTGTAAAACGAGGACGAAGACTGTGAGCCCCACGTCAGACAACCTGATTACCTCGTATCTACCCCAACACTTAGAACGGTGCTTGGCACATGGGAAGCGCTTAACAAATACCATGACGATCAGCGCTTAGAACAGCATTAGGCACACGGGAAGCACTTAAGACCATCATGATCAGTGCTTAGAACAGTGCTCGGCACATGGTAGTTGCTTCAATACCATCATGATGAGCGCTTAGGACAGTGCCGGGCACATAGTAGGTGCTTAAATACCATCATGATGAGTGCTTGGAACAGTGCTGGGCACACAGTAGGCGCTTAAATACCATCATGATGAGCGCTTGGAACAGTGCTGGGCACATAGTAGGCGCTTAAATAACCTCATGATGAGTGCTTCAAACAGTGCTGGGCACATGGTAAGCACTTATCAATCGTATTTATTGAGCGCTTACTATGTGCAGAGCACTGTACTAAGCGCTTGGGAAGTACAAATTGGCAACATATAGAGACAGTCCCTACCCAACAGTGGACTCACAGTCTAAAAGGGGGAATAATACCGTCATGATGAGCACTTGGAACAGTGCTGGGCACATAGTAAGCGCTTAACAAACACCATCACGATCAGCGCTTAGAACGGTGTTCGGCAAATAGAAAGCGTTTAAATACCATCATGATGAGTGCTTGGAACAGTGCTGGGCACATAGCGCTTAAGAAAAAACATCATGAGAACTTGGAACAGTGCTGGGCACATAGCGCTTAAGAAAAAACATCATGAGAACTTGGAACAGTGCTGGGCACATAGCGTTTAACAAATGTCGTCACGATGAGCGCTTAGAACAGTGCTGGGCACACAGTCAGCGCTTAAATACGGTCACGATGAGTGCTTAGCACAATGCTGGGCATCCAGTAAAGTGCTAGCTCAGTGGAAAGAGCCCGGGCCTTGCCTGCTATTGGGTAGGGACCGTTTCTATATGTTGCCAACTTACCAAGCGCTTAGTACAGTGCTCTGCACACAGTAAGCGCTCAATAAATACGATTGAATGAATGAATGAATGAATGAATGGAGTCAGCAGTCAGGGACTCAAATCCCGGCTCTGCCAATTGTCAGCTGTGTGACTTTGGGCAAGGCACTTCACTTCTCTGGGCCTCAGTTCCCTCATCTGTAAAATGGGGATGAAGACTGAGCCCACTGCGGGACAACCTGATCACCTTGTAACCTCCTCAGCGCTTAGAACAGTGCTTTGCATTCATTCAATCGCATTTATTGAGCGCTGTGTGCAGAGCACTGTACTAAACGCTTGGGAAGTACAAGTTGGCAACATCTAGATATGGTCCCTACCCAACAGCGGGCTCACAGTCTAGAAGGGGGAGGCAGACAACAAAAACATATTAACAAAGTAAAATAAACAGAATATGTACAAATAAAAAAGAGTAACAAATACATACAAACATATATACAGGTGCTGTGGGGAAGGGAAGGAGGTAAGGTGGGGAGGGGGAGGAGGGGGAGAGGAAGGATGGGGCTGAGTGTGGGAAGGCCTCCTGGAGGAGGTGAGCTCTCAGTAGGGCTTTGAAGGGAGGAAGATGTGGGGAGGGAGGGCATTCCGGGCCAGGGGGTGGATGTGGGCTGGGGGGCGACGGCGGGAAGGGTGAGAACGAGGCCCGGTGAGGAGATTAATTAATTCATTCATTCATTCAATCCTATTTATTGAGCGCTTACTGTGTGCAGAGCACTGTACTAAGCGCTTGGGAAGTACAAGTTGGCAACATATAGAGACGGTCTCTACTCAACAGCGGGCTCACAGCCTAGAAGGTTACAGTTTCTAGCCTGTAAGCTCATTGTGGGCAGGGTATGTGTCCGTTTACTGCTGTATTGTACTCTCCCAAGCGCTTAGTACAGTGCTGTGCACACAGTAAGCGCTCAATAAATTCATTCATTCAATCGTATTTATTGAGCTCTGTGTGCAGAGCACTGGACTAAGCGCTTGGGAAGGACAAGTCGGCAACATAGAGAGACGGGCCCTACCCAACCACGGGCTCACAGTCTAGAATACAACTGAATGAATGAATGATTAATTAATAATGAATGATTAATTATTAGGAATGAATAATTAACTGGGCAGAGGGTGCGGGCTGGGCTGGAGGGGAGGGAGGAGGGGGCGAGGGGATGGGGAGCCTTCAAGACGAGGATGAGGGGTTTCTGCGAATGAGTTCGGTGGGGGCCGGGGGTCATTCATTCATTCATATTTATTGAGCGCTTCCTGTGTGCGCAGCACCGTACTAAGCGCTCGGGAAGGACAAGCTGGCAACACAGAGAGACGGTCCCTACCCAACAGCGAGCTCACAGTCTAGAAGGCGGGCACACAGTCTAGAATACAACTGAATGAATGAATGATTAAATAATGAATGATTAATGATAAATGATTAATTGTTATGAATGAATAATTAATTGGGCAGAGGGTGCGGGCTGGGCTGGAGGGGGCGAGGGGATGGGGAGCCTTCAGGACGAGGATGAGGAGTTTCTGCGAGTGAGTTCAGTGGGGGCCGGGGGTCATTCATTCATTCATATTTACTGAGCGCTTCCTGTGTGCGGAGCACTGGACTAAGCGCTTGGGAAGTCCAAGTTGGCAACATATAGAGACAGTCCCTACCCAGCAGTGGGCTCACAGTCTAAAAGGGGGAGACAGAGAGCAAAACCATACTAACAAAATAAAATAAATAGAATAGATAAATAATAATAATCATAGTTCATTCATTCATTCATTCAATCGTCTTGATTAAGCGCTTACTGTGTGCGGGGCACTGGACTAAGCGCTTGGGAAGGACAAGTTGGCAACATCTAGAGGCGGTCCCCTACCCGACAGTGGGCTCACGGTCTAGAAGAGGGAGACGGAGAACAAAACATAGCAACCAAATAAAATAAACACAATAGATAGGTACAAGTAAAATAAATAAAGAGAGTAATAAATAGGTACAAACATATAGACATCTATTCAGGTGCTGTGGGGAAGGGAAGGAGGTAAGGCGGGGGGGATGGAGAGGGGGAGGAGGGGGCTCAGTCTGGGAAGGCCTCCTGGAGGAGGTGCGCTCTCAGTGGGGCCTTGAAGGGAGGAAGAGAGAATGATTAACTAATAACGAATGATTATTATGAATAACTAATTGGGCAGAGGGTGCGGGCTGGGCTGGAGGGGACGAGGGGATGGGGAGCCTTCAGGACGAGGATGAGGAGTTTCTGCGAGGGAGTTCGGTGGGGGCCGGGGGTCATTCATTCATTCATTCATATTTACTGAGCGCTTCCTGTGTGCGGAGCACTGGACTAAGCGCTTGGGAAGGACAAGCTGGCAACATAGAGAGGCGGTCCCTACCCAACAGCGGGCTCACAGTCTAGAATACAACTGAATGAATGAATGATTAATTAATAAGGAATGATTAATTGTTATGAATGAATAACTAACTGGGCAGAGGGTGCGGGCTGGGCTGGAGGGGACGAGGGGATGGGGAGCCTTCAGGACGAGGATGAGGAGTTTCTGCGAGGGAGTTCGGTGGGGGCCGGGGGTCATTCATTCATTCATATTTATTGAGCGCTTCCTGTGTGCAGAGCACCGTACTAAGCGCTCGGGAAGGACAAGCTGGCAACACAGAGAGGCGGTCCCTACCCAACAGCGGGCTCACAGTCTAGAATACAACTGAATGAATGATTAATTAATAAGGAATGATTAATTGTTATGAATGAATAACTAATTGGGCAGAGGGTGCGGGCTGGAGGGGGCGAGGGGATGGGGAGCCTTCAGGACGAGGATGAGGGGTTTCTGCGAGGGAGTTCGGTGGGGGCCGGGGGTCATTCATTCATTCATATTTACTGAGCGCTTCCTGTGTGCGGAGCACCGTACTAAGCGCTCGGGAAGGACAAGCTGGCAACACAGAGAGACGGTCCCTACCCAACAGCGAGCTCACAGTCTAGAATACAACTGAATGAATGATTAATTAATAAGGAATGATTAATTGTTATGAATGAATAACTAATTGGGCAGAGGGTGCGGGCTGGAGGGGGCGAGGGGATGGGGAGCCTTCAAGACGAGGATGAGGGGTTTCTGCGAGGGAGTTCGGTGGGGGCCGGGGGTCATTCATTCATTCATTCATATTTACTGAGCGCTTCCTGTGTGCAGAGCACCGTACTAAGCGCTTGGGAAGGACAAGCTGGCAACACAGAGAGGCGGTCCCTACCCAACAGCGGGCTCACAGTCTAGAATACAACTGAATGAATGATTAATTAATAAGGAATGATTAATTGTTATGAATGAATAACTAATTGGGCGGAGGGGGCGAGGGGATGGGGAGCCTTCAAGACGAGGATGAGGGGTTTCTGCGAGGGAGTTCGGTGGGGGCCGGGGGGCCATTCATTCAATCGTATTGATTGAGCGCTTACAATGTGCGGAGCACTGGACTAAGCGCTTGGGAAGGAGAAGTCGGCGAGAGAGAGAGAGAGAGAGAGAGAGAGAGAGAGAGAGAGAGAGAGAGAGAGAGAGAGAGAGAGAGAGAGCCGGTCCCCGCCCACGCCCCCTCACCTGCGGTCCGGGGGGGGTCGGGGGTCCCTAACGGCTCCTTCGGGGAGCCCGGCCCGGTGCCGCCGGTCCCCTCGCGCGGACGCCGCCGACTGACGACGACGACGACGACGACGCCGACTGACGGGCACCGGCCGGAAGCGGCTCCTCTTAAACCGGTTTCAGCTGCTCCCGACCGACCGAGCGGCCGCCCCGCGCGCCCGGGGGGGCGGGGCCTCTGACGTCACGCCGCGCGGCCCCCGCGCCGGGACCAATCAGCGCCGAGGACGCCGCCCCCCTCCGAGGGAAGGAAGCCAATCATGGAACGCCCTCGGGCCCGCTGGGCGTGGCCTGAAGGGGGTGCGGCCTGTGGGGGGCGAGGTCCCGCTGAGGAGAATAATCATAATTTATTTATTTATTTATTTATTTATTTATTTATTTATTTATTTATTTTTCTTGTACCTATCTATTCCATTTATTTTATTTTGTTAGTATGTTTGGTTTTGTTCTCCGTCTCCCCCGTTTAGACTGCGAGCCCACTGTTGGGTAGGGACCGTCTCTAGATGTTGCCAATTTGGACTTCCCAAGCGCTTAGTACAGTGCTCTGCACATAGTTATTATTATTATTATTATTATCAAATCCAGCGCTCAGAACAGCGCTTTGCACATAGTAAGCGCTTAACAAATGCCATTATTATTATTAAATATGATTTTGATTTTGATTATGATTATTTATTTATTTATTTTACTTGTGCCTAGCTATTCTATTTATTTTATTTTGTTAGTATGTTTGGTTTTGTTCTCTGTCTCCCCCTTTTAGACTGCGAGCCCACTGTTGGGTAGGGACTGTCTCTATATGTTGCCCATTTGTACTTCCGAAGCGCTTAGTACAGTGCTCTGCACATAGTTATTATTATTATTATGATCAAATCCAGCGCTCAGAACAGCGCTTTGCACATAGTAAGCGCTTAACAAATGCCATTATTATTATTAAATATGATTTTGATTTTGATTATGATTATTTATTTATTTATTTTACTTGTACATAGCTATTCTGTTTATTTTATTTTGTTAGTATGTTTGGTTTTGTTCTCCGTCTCCCCCTTTTAGACTGCGAGCCCACTGTTGGGTAGGGACTGTCTCTATATGTTGCCCATTTGTACTTCCCAAGCGCTTAGTACAGTGCTCTGCACATAGTTATTATTATTATTATGATCAAATACAGCGCTCAGAACAGCACTTTGCACATAGTAAGCGCTTAACAAATGCCATTATTATTAAGTATGATTTTGATTATGATTATTATGATTATTTATTTATTTATTTATTTATTTTACTTGTACATAGCTATTCTGTTTATTTTATTTTGTTAGTATGTTTGGTTTTGTTCTCTGTCTCCCCCTTTTAGACTGTGAGCCCACTGTTGGGTAGGGACTGTCTCTATATGTTGCCAATTTGTACTTCCCAAGCGCTTAGTACAGTGCTCCGCACATAGTAAGCGCTCAATAAATACGATTGATGATGATGATGATGATAATCATATTTCATTCATTCATTCATTCAATCGTATTGATTGAGCGCTTACTGTGTGCGGGGCACTGGACTAAGCGCTTGGGAAGTCCAAGTTGGCAACAAATAGAGACAGTCCCTACCCAACAGTGGGCTCACAGTCTAAAAGGGGGAGACAGAGAACAAAACCATACTAACAAAATAAAATAAATAGAATAGATAAATAATAATAATCATATTTCATTCATTCATTCAATCGTCTTCATTGAGCGCTTACTGTGTGCGGGGCACTGGACTAAGCGCTTGGGAAGTCCAAGTTGGCAACATCTAGAGGCGGTCCCCTACCCGACAGTGGGCTCACGGTCTAGAAGGGGGAGACGGAGAACAAAACATAGTAACAAAAAAAAATAAACACAATAGATATGTACAAGTAAAATAAATAAATAGAGTAATAAATAGGTACAAACATATATACATATATACAGGTGTTGTGGGGAAGGGAAGGAGGTAAGGCGGGGGGGATGGAGAGGGGGACGAGGGGGAGAGGAAGGAAGGAGCTCAGTCTGGGAAGGCCTCCTGGAGGAGGTGAGCTCTCAGTAGGGCCTTGAAGGGAGGAAGAGAGCTAAATAATCATAAAGCTAATAATAATAATAATCAAAATCATATTTAATAATAATAATGGCATTTGTTAAGCGCTTACTATGTGCAAAGCGCTGTTCTGAGCTCTGGATTTAATAATAACAATAATAATGGAATGTACTAAGCACTTACTGTGTGCACAGCGCTGTTCTAATCATAATAATGATAATGATGGCATTTGTTAATGATAATAATGATAGCATTTATTAAGCGCTTACTATGTGCAAAGGACTGTTCTAAGCGCTGGGGAGGTTCCAAGGTGATCAGGTTGTCCCACGGGGGGCTCACAGTCTTAATCCTCATTTTACAGATGAGGGAACTGAGGGCCAGAGAAGTGAAGTGACTTGCCCGAAGTCACGCAGCTGACAATTGGCGGAGCCGGGATTTGAACCCATGACCTCTGACTCTAAAGCCTGGGCTCTTTCCACTGAGCCACACTGCTTCTCTGTATTTTGCCGACTCGTACTTCCCAAGCCCTCAGTCCAGTGCTCAGCACACAGTAAGCACTCAATCAAGATGACTGAATGAATGAAGTGACTGGCCCAAAGTCCCCCAGCTGACCAGTGCTCTGCACATAGTAAGCGCTCAATCAAGACGACTGAATGAATGAAGTAACTGGCCCAAAGTCCCCCAGCTGACCAGTGCTCTGCACACAGTAAGCGCTCAAACAAGACGATTGAATGAATGAAGTAACTGGCCCAAAGTCCCCCAGCTGACCAGTGCTCTGCACACAGTAAGCGCTCAAACAAGACGATTGAATGAAATGACATGCCCAAAGTCACACAGCTGACCAGCCAACTTGTGCTTATGTTGCCAACTTGTACTTCCCAAGTGCTTAGTACAGTGCTCTGCACACAGTAAGTGCTCAATAAATACGATTGATTGATTGATTGATTGACCAGTGCTCTGCACACAGCAAGCGCTCAATCAAGACACTTGAATGAATGAAATGACTGGCCCAAAGTCCCCCAGCTGACCAGTGCTCTGCACACAGTAAGCGCTCAAACAAGACGATTGACTGAATGAAGTGACTTGTCCAAAGTCCCCCCAGCTGACCAGTGCTCTGCACACAGTAAGCGCTCAATCAAGACGATTGAATAAATGAAGTGACTTGTCCAAAGTCACCCAGCTGACAATTGGTGGAGGTGGGATTAGAACCCATGACCTCGGACTCCCATGCCCGGGCTCTTTCCACGGAGCTAGGGGCGGGTGGGCCAGGCCCAGCTGGGCATCCTCGGCCCTGTCTCCTCTTTGTTGCCAAGCGTGGCCCTGCCAGTCCTCGCTCCCGACGGGCCTCCGGGCCCACTGTCCTTTTCCCTCCATCAATCAATCAATCAATCAATCGTATTTATTGAGCACTTACTGTGTGCAGAGCACTGTACTAAACGCTTGGGAAGTACAAGTTGGCAACATATAGAGACAGTCCCTACTCAACAGTGGGCTCACAGTCCTCAAACCATCCCTGCCGACTTGACCACAGATATTTTAAGCTCAAGAGAAAAGCAGAATGTGGCCTGGAATGCCCTCCCTCTCTATTCCTCCCTTCAAAGCCCTACTGAGCGCTCACCTCCTCCCGGAGGCCTTCCCAGACTGAGCCCCCCCTTCCCCCCTCCCCACCGCCCCCACAGCACTTGTGTATATTTGTACATATTTATTACTCTATTAATGAGGTGTCTACCGCTATAATTCTATTTCTCCATTTTGATGGCATTGACACCTGTCTACTTGTTCTGTTTTGCTGTCTGTCTGCCCCTTCTAGACTGTGAGCTCGTAGTTGGGTAGGGACTGTCTCTATCTGTCACCAAATTGAACTTCCCAAGCGCTTAGTACAGTGCTCTGCGCACAGTAATTGCCCAATATATATACTGGAGAAGCAGCGTGGCTCAGTGGAAAAGGGCACGGGCTTTGGAGTCAGAGGTTATGGGTTCAAATCCCGCCTCCGCCAACTGTCAGCTGCATGACTTTGGGCAAGTCACTTCACTTCTCTGGGCCTCAGTTCCCTCATCTGTAAAATGGGGGTTAAGACTGTGAGCCCCCCGTGGGACAACCTGATCACCTTGTAACCTCCCCAGCGCTTAGAACAGTGCTTGGCACATAGTAAGCGCTTAGCAAATGCCATCATTATTATTCCAGCGCTTAGAACAGTGCTTTGCACTTAGTAAGCGCTTAATATATATGTATCTATGTATATATGCGCTGTATATATATATACATATATATGTTTATACATATTTATTACTCTATTTATTTATTTATTTATTTTACTTGTACATATCTATTCTATTTATTTTATTTTGTTAGTATGTTTCGTTTTTTTTTTTCTCTGTCTCCCCCTTTTAGACTGTGAGCCCAAGTTGGGTAGGGACTGTCTCTATATGTTGCCAATTTGTACTTCCCAAGCGCTTAGTACAGTGCTCTGCACATAGTAAGAGCTCAATAAATATGATTGATTGATTAATAAATGCCATTATTATTATTATTACCTACATGGCTTTTAGGATGTAATCCAAACAGCGCTGCCAGATCCTGAGACTGTGAACCCCATGCGGGACAGAGACTGTCCGACCTGATTATCTTGGATCTCTCCCAGCGCTCAGTACAGTGCTTGCCACATAAAAGCCATCGACAAATACCGCTATTATTATTATTATTACCGTTACTTAGCAAAAATAATCTCCCAAACACAGATTAAAGACTCCAGCAACCCTGATTAGATTGGAACCTGAGGTTCGGGCTACTTGTCATCTTTTGGGATATACTTATCTGTCATATCTAAATTAATGGAAAATTCCTCCATTTCACTGTGACTAAAAATCTTTCAAGAGGAAACCAGCTAAGGTCCGGAATCATGTCTCTTTTTATTTTATTTTTTTCTGGTGTGTTCTTCCAAACGTTTAGTTTGGTGCTGCAAGATTCAGTCCCCTCTTTGGAACTTCGTTCTGTCACTAGAGTCAGCGGGCGGGAGCCTCCTGGGTCCCCCCTCTAGACTGTGAACCCGTTGTTGGATAGGGACCGTCTCTATACGTTGCCGACTTTTACTTCCCAAGCGCTTAGTACAGTGCTCAGCACACAGTAAGCGCCCAATAAATACGATTGAATGAATGAATGAATGTCCGGCCCAGACCAGGAGACCCAAGGCACAGCTTCAGTAAATTCAGGAGGATAGAGATTCCCAAGGTTTGTCCCTCCACCCCCACAGCATTTATGAACACTTAGTACAGTGCTCTGCACACAATAAACGCCCAATAAATACGATCGATTGATCCATCTGTAATTTGTTTCTAGGTCTGTCTCCACCTCTAGTCTGGGGTCGTGTCGACCGACTGCATTCATTCAATCGTATTTATTGAGTGCTTACTGTATGCAGAGCACTGTACTAAGCGCTTGGGAAGTACACAGTGCTCTGTTGATTCATTGAGGGTCACCCTTTCATCTTTTCTCTCCTCCTTTTCCCCTGTCCCCCACCTAGCCCAGTGGATTGATGTGACCCGGGAAACCACGGAGCATGGTAACAGCCCCAATCAGTTAATAGTCCCAGTCATTAGCATTAGCTAATAGCCATAGCCATTTGCAACAATTAGTTAAGACTAATTAGTCAGGGCGTTGGCAATTAACAATGGCAGGAGCCCAGGCCCAGAGGCATATACAGGTCTCTGGAAGCTGGGACCTTGCTGAAGGTTAAGAAGTTAATTCTTGCTGAACTGTAAGAGTGGTGGAGGGGAGCCAGCTTCGAGATGAGCCAGGCCCCTCTCTGGGCCAGTAATTTGGAACCCTGTAGTCCTGTGAATGGTCGTTGTGCACTTCATACACACACCCACACCCCTAGGTCGAAGGACAGCACCTTCGACGGAACTGCCCCAAACCCCAAGCTTGTGGGTGTGTGTATATTTGTGTTTTTCTACGAGAAATTTGGGATTAAACCACTTGCCAAACACGGTGCTTAAGGATGTGGCTCCTACCACACTGGGTGATTTGGACAAGTGTGACTATAGAAACGCCCAAAGGGCCAATCTCCAAAGATGTCCTAAAATCCCATTTCTTCCAGGATGCTTTCCCCATTTACAACTAGTATCAGTATAGAAATGCTATTCCTATATACTTCTTTTACCCTTTGTCATCGTTTTCCTAACCTATGCAATTTAGAAGAGTTAAAATGAAAGACTGCCCTCTCAGGTTAGAAGACCAAAGGAAAAGCTATTCCTTATCCCGTTACTTTTTTCTTTCCACTGAACTGTCATCCACCAGTAAGGAAAAACCAAACATTCCATCTTCTATTTAAAGAAAATACAATTATTATTATTCATTGGGATAATGATTGTGATGTTTGTTATTAACAACAACTGTGGCATTTGTTAAGCTTTTACTACGTGTAGAACACTAAGCCCTGGGGTAGATACATCTAATCTGATCAGACATCATCCCTATTCCATATGAGGCTCAAAATCTAAAGGAGAGAATGACATTTTACATATTTTACAGATGAGGAAACTGAGAAGTTAAGTGTCTTACCTAAGGTCATACACTAGACCATTGGCAAAGTCTTTAGGCTGTGAGCTCATTGTGGGCAGGAAATGTGTCTGTTGTTGCATTGTACTATCCCGAGTGCTTAGCACAATGCTTTGCATACAGTAAGCACTCAATAAATACAATCAAATGAATGAAACCAGAATTAGAACCCAACTCCCAGACACCTAGGTCCATGAAACTGATAGGCCAGTGTTTTAGTGAAAACACTGGGGGGATATATATTGGGTAAACTGATCATCAAGAGAGAATCTCTGCTGTTTATGAGAACAAAGCAGTACTCCTCAATCACCTATTTATGTAGGATTTCACACTGATTTCACACTGGCAGCTAGCCAAACACAAGTTCTGACTAGAATCAGCCAGGGAGCATTGATTATGTAAGTGCTTACAGTGAGACTGCAGATTTAGTCCAGAGATTTGGGTCTGTTGCAAAAAAACATTGATTATGTGAGTGATTATAGTGAGGCTGCAAATTTAGTCCAGAGATTTAGGTCTGTTCTTTGTTTACCATTGACTTCTTGAGTGAATTTAAGTCACTAAAATGATAATAATAATGTTGGTATTTGTTAAGCACTCACTGTGGGCAAAGCACTATTCTAAGCGCTGGGGTAGATATAGGGTAACCAGGTTGTCCCACATGGGGCTCACAGTTTTAATCCCCATTTTACAGATGAGGTAACTGAGGCAAAGAGAAGTGAAGTGACTTGCCCAAAGTCACACAGCAGATAAGTGGCAGAGCCGGGATTAGAACCCATGACCTCTGATTCCCAAGCCCAGGCTCTTTCCACTGAGCCATACTGCTTCACAAATGCTTAAATGCTTTCCTGTTACTTTCTCCACCTCTACAAAACAGGATACTTGAACTCACTACCCACCTACATCAAATACAAGCTGCAAATCTTAACTAAATTCTATCTGCAGAGCACCTACCTTCTAATAAAAAGGAGCTGCATAAATTCGAAGTTATTATTTCTACTCTCAACCAATGGATTCAAGTGGTGGTCTTTTATTAATTGGCTGCATGGAGAGCATGTCATAGGCAGAAATAAAATTCCATTAGAAATAGGATTTCTTCTTTCCTTTCCTAGTCTGTCTTAAAGGGAGGAAATAATACAGAGTCGTCACCAGGGCATCATGGTTGACAAACAGAAGGCTGGCTACAAAAGTCGTAGTTATAAGATAAAAATAGAAATTAACTCAACAACCTTCATGTGGAAGGAAAAACCCCAAGGTCCCCTTGGGAACGATGCTTATCAGAAATTTGATAACACTGGTTTTCCTCTCTATGTCTCAAAGAGTCACTATCTCTCCCTTCTAGACTGTGAGCCCGTTGTTGGGTCGGGACTGTCTCTAAATGTTGCCAACTTGTACTTCCCAAGCGCTTAGTACAGTGCTCTAAACATAGTAAGTGCTCAATAAATACGATTGAATGAAGGAATGAATGAATTTAAATCTTGTCAACATGCATGCAATTAAGATCATCACTCTCCAGTACCGACCTTATGAATATTATTGTTTTGTGTGCTTTGTAAAGCCCTGGTAGCAATAGCCCAACTTGAGGGCCAAATACAGTGAAGGGGGGAATTTAAAGACCTTATCCAAAAATATTTTGAAGTAGAAAATTAAGGTATTTTTTGCCTAGGATCAGAGACTACAGAGCAGGAGTACGGAATAACTGGATATCACAACTGTACACCCACAGCCCGTATGTACATATGCGGTTGTAAATTATTTTAATGTCTGTTAATCAATCGATGGTAGTTACTGAACGCTTACTAGGTGCCAAGCACTTTACTGAGCACTTGGGAGAGGACAATAAAACAGAATTCACAGACATACTCCCTGCTTATAATGAGCTTACTCCCCCTTCTAGACTGTAAACTCCTCATGGGCAGGGGTCGTGTCTATCTACTGTATGGTACTGTACTCTCCCAAGTGCTTAGCACAGTGTTCTGTACACAGTAAGCCCTCACAGGATATTATTGATTGGTTTCAGCTGGCTGAAACTGCCATTTCTTTCTGCCTTGATCCAACGCAGCGGAAAGAAGGCAAACAGCCAAGCTGTGTTGCCTCCACAAAACAAAATATAAATATAAAATGTTGGAAAGGAGGTGACTGTGGAGGTATCTCTTGGACTTGTGAGGAGGAGTCTGAAGCTTTACTCTTCTAGTCACAGTACTCTACTGTTTTTTTAAAAAAAATTTAAATTTATTCCTGACCATGTTTTTTTATTTTTTTAAGGTATTTGTTAGGTGCTTACTCTGTACCAGGCACTGTTCTAAGCACTGGGGAAGATACAAGATAATCAGGTTGGACTCAGTCCTTGTCCCTCATAGGGCTCACAGTCCTAATCCCCATTTTGCAGATGAGGTAACTGAAGCACAGAGAAGTTAAGTGACTTGTCCAAGGTTACACAGCAGCACAGTGGGACAGCCGGGATTAGAACCCAGGTCCTCTGACTCTAAGCCCAAGCCTCTTTCCACTAGGCCACGCTGCTTCTCATTTTGTGTTATGTTTATGTTCTTTCGAGACTGTGAGCCCACTGTTGGGTAGGGACCGTCCCTATATGTTGCCAACTTGTACTTCCCAAGTGCTTAGTACAGTGCTCTGCACACAGTAAGCGCTCAATAAATATGATTGAATGAATCTTTATGTTTTATCTTTCCACATGAGCCTGTCACCAGTCCTCTTTCCCTCTTCATTCTTGGACCTAATTCTCTCCAGCGTATCCATTCCTTGCATTTAGTACTGTGTTTTTCACACAGTAAGAGCTTAATGAATGTTATTATTGCTACGACCACTGCTTGGTCAGTTCTGAAAACACGCATTCATTTGGGAAAAGAAAAACTGGACTCCCCTGGTATGGAGCATTTGAGGGAAATATTTTACAATGGTTGCTTCCCAGCAGTCTTGTGAAAATAAGATGCCTATCTCATGAAGTGTATTATTATTATCATATGGTAGTTAACCCTACTTCCTCATACGCCCACAGGCTTTCGAATGGTGTCAAAGCATAGCTGTTTTCTGATCATAATCTAGAAGCAGCATGGCCTAGTGAAAAGAGCACAGGCCTGGGAATCAGAGACCCTGGGTTCGAATCATAGTCTGACACACCCTGGGTTCAAATCATAGTCTGACACTTGTCTGCTCCGTGACCTTGGGTAAGCCACTTAAATTCTCTGTGCCTTGGTTTTCTCATCTATGAAATGGGGACTCAATACCTGTTCTCCCACCCCTCTAGACTGTGAATCTTGTGTGGGACAGGGACTGCGTCCTACCTGACTAACTTGTATCTATCCCAGTTCTTAGTACAGTGCTTGGCACACAGTAAGCACTTAACAAATACCATAATTATTATAACCTAAGTAGCTAGCTACCTAGATCAATTCATCTCCTGAATTATAGCATCAGGGGGTCAAAAGGGAACTCAAGAGACCAATTTAAATCCATTCAAAAGATTGAATCATTTACATAAAATTAAGAGAAAAACATTTTGAAACAACAAACTTCAAAGCTACGCTCATTGCTTTGTGTTATGAGGAGCTTACCAAAATAAACAATGAGCCTCTTGACAAAGGTTATAGGAAAAGAATTCAATAGAGGCTCAAATCTCTGATCTCTTTGGGATCCTTTGATATTTCTCCTCACAACATTTTTGATGTACACTAACAGTATTCTCTAATAGTTCCCCTCCTGAACCTTTCCACCTGTATTTTAATTGTGTTGCTTTTTCCTGTCTTTGATGCTCCCAGGAATATCGTAATCTTTTGATCACGCCTAGCTAGCAAAGAGATATGATTTCCAACTGACTTGTCCCTAAGACATTTCTTCATTAGCTCCATTTCTACCCAGGTCATTTCTGACTCGGGGAGCCAATTTAACGCTGGAGATGTTTGGCATGTTCTGCAGAGATGCATTGATCTGTTAGGGAATTATTCATTTCTAGGGTCGTCTATAAGCCCACTTCAAGAACCCTAACATCACCACGTCACACTGTCAGGTCTTCAACTCTTCTAGCCTATCAGCGTCTCATTTTCCAGCACTTAGTATGATAAACACTTGCTATATCTACCAACTCTGTTATATTGTACTCTTCCAAATGCTTAGAATAGTTCTCAGCACACAGTAAGCGTTCAGTAAATACCACGGATTGATGGAATACAGAGCTCGGCATACGGTAAGCGCTCGATAAATACCGTAGATTGATTGATTCACCCTGCCACTGACACAGGCATGTTGTAGGGAAGGGAAATTGGCCGAATCCAATGGGCATAAGCTTTTAATTGTATGGCTTCCCAAACCAACAACTACAATCTCAGCATGGCATGGAGACAGCGTGGTCTAGTCCAGTCCTGAGAGTCGTAAGGACCTGGGTTCTAATCCCTGCTCTACTGCTTGTCTGCTGGGTGACCTTGGGTAAGGCACTTCAGTTCTCTGTGCCTCATCTGCAAAATAGGGATTGAAAGTGGGAGCCCCACATGGGACAGGGACTGTGTCCAACCCGATTATCTTGTATCTACCCCAGCGCTTAATAAAGTGTCTGGCACAGAGCGTTTAACAAATACCAGGATTATTATTACAAGGTGGCTCTGCCCTTGGCCAGGCAAGCTGTGCTGAATTGCGAAAAAAATGAATGCCAGTTGCCAACCCCTCAACTAGGTTGAAATATGTTGTTAGGCAGTAAGCAGGAGACATATAGTTTAGGTCGAGGTGTCGTATTATCTATGTCAAACCCACACAGTGTATGTGTTTTAGGCAGTGCTGAATTTGTGCTGGAGTAGGGGGCATGTGAGAGGCGGGAGGAGAAACGACCCCCATCGGGCTTGGCAGATAGCCCCTACACCCCTGGACCTGATGGTTCATGTTGGCATCTGGGGCTTTACCCAGAGAGGTGAAGACACAGATTGCCTGAATTATTTAGGCACAGTAATAGCTTTGTTTTCGGCCATCCCGAGGGAATGGGAAGTGTCCATTAGGCAAAAATTCCAGTTAAATAAGACTTAGGCCTTTCCGGAAAATACTCCCAGGAGTGACTTTCCCTTAGGTTAAATAGAGGACTAGTGAGACCTGATAGTTAGGAGAAAGTCAATCAATCCGTTGATCAAACAATGGTATTTATTGAATGCTTACTCGATAAATTGTGCACGCACAGTACTGGACTTTTGGGGGAGTACAGCAGAGTTAGTAGACACAATTCCTGCCCTTAATAGGAAAGCGGAATAATAATAATAATAATGGCATTTAGTACAGCAGAGTTAGTAGACACAATTCCTGCCCTTAATAGGAAAGCGGAATAATAATAATAATGGCATTTATTAAGTGCTTTCTATGAGCAAAGCACTGTTCTAAGCACTGGGGGGATTCAAGGTGATCAGTTTGCTCCACGGGGGGCTCACAGTCAATCCCCACTTTACAGATGAGGTAACTGAGGCACAGAGAAGTTAAGCGACTTGCCCAAAGTCACACAGCTGACAATTGTCGGAGCCGGGATTTGAACACATGACCACTGACTCCAAAGCCCGGGCTCTTTCCACTGAGCCACGCTGCTTCTCTAAGCGGAAGAGACAGACGCTAACAGAAATTTGTTAGGGGAAAGTGGCAGAGTTTAAAAGTCTGCGCATAATAAGTGCAGAGAAGCAGTGTGGCCTAGTGGAAAGAGCATAGGACTGGGAATCAGAGGATCCTGCCCCTGCCACTTGCCTGCTTTGTGACCTTGGGCAAGTCTCTGTGCCTCAGTCTTCTCAACTGTAAAATGGGGAGCCAGTACTTAAACCGTGATCCCCGTGTGGGACGGGGATTGGGTCTGACTTAATTACCTCGTATCTGCTAGTGCTTAGAACAGTGCTTGACACTATAGTAAGGACTTAATGAGTACCGTTTACTTTTTAAAAAATAAAGTAAAAATAAGTGCTTCGGCAGGAGATGGGAAAGGGTGAGCACCCGATTGTAAGGTAACGCCAAAGTGCCAAAGTCACGGTATGGTAAGAAATCAGAGGGAGAGGAGATGAACTTCTAGACTGTGAGTCCGCTGTTGTGTAGGGACCGTCTCTATATGTTGCCAACTTGCACTTCCCAAGTGCTTAGTACAGTGCTCTGCACACAGTAAGTGCTCAATAAATATGATTGACTGAATGAATAGTTAATCAGGGTAGGCTTCCCGGAGGAGATGTGATTTCTAGAAGGGCTTTGAAGGTAGGGAGAATCACGGTCTGCCCGATGAGGAAGTAGAGGGTGTTGTGGGTGGGAGGGAGATGTGAGTAAAAGGCAGATGACAAGAGGAGCAGCATGGCTCAGTGGAAAGAGCCCGGGCTTTGGAGTCAGAGGTCATGGGTTCGAATCCCTGCTCCGCCGCTTGTCAGCTGTGTGACTTTGGGCAAGTCACTTCACTTCTCTGTGCCTCAGTTACCTCATCTGTAAAATGGGGATTAAGACTGTGAGCCCCCCGTAGAACAACCTGATCACCTTGTAACCTCCCCAGCGCTTAGAACGGTGCTTTGCACATAGTAAGCGCTTAATAAATGCCATCATTATTATCATTATTATTAAGAGAGATGAGAACGAGGCACAGTGAGGTTAGCTTGAGAGAATGCAGCATGGGTGCTGGGTTGTGGTGGGAAAGGAGCCAGGGTAAGTATCACTCAATCAATCAATTGCATTTAATGAGCACTCACTATGTGCAGAGCACTGTACTGATTACTTGGGAGAGGACAATATAATTACATAACAGAGTTGGTAGACATATTCCCTGCCCACAGTGAGCTTACAGGGGGTGCCTGCAGAAAACTGCTAACTCGGTCTCGGATATTTAATGGATATTGAAATCTTCCGGTATTGAAATGGTTTGCTGTTTGCTTCCCTATTGCTACCCAAGACACCCTGCTAAAACTTCCCAAGAGAATTTACACTGAATCAATCAATCAATCAATCAATCGTATTTATTGAGTGCTTACTGGGTGCAGAGCACTGTACTAAGCGCTTGGGAAGTACAAGTTGGCAACATATAGAGATGGTCCCTACCCAACAGTGGGCTCACAGTCTAGAAGGGGGAGACAGAGAACAAAACAAAACATATTAACAGAGTAAAATAAATAGACTGAAGACTCCAGAGGAGCTGCATTCACTTAACTTTAGCACTCCTCTCCCTTCCTACCAGAAGCAGTGGCCTAGGGGAAGGAGTGTGGGCTGGGAGCCAGAGGACCTGGGTTCTAATCCTCACTCTGCTTCTTCCCTGCTGGGTAACCTTGAGCAAGTCACATAATTTCTTGTGTCTCAGTTTCCTCATCATTAAAATAAGGATTCAATACCTGATCTCCTTCCTACTTCAACCGTGAGCGTTATGCAAGACGGGGATCGTGTCTGACCTGATTACCTTGGACCTACTCCAGTGTTTAATACCAATGCTCAGCACATAGTAAGTGTTTAGCAAATACCACAGTTGTTATTGTAATAATGACGGTATTTGTTAAGCATTTACTATGTGCCGAGCACTGTTCTAAGCGCTGGGGGAGATTATTATTACCCTGGGAAGGGCTCTTTGAAAACTCTTGCTGGGTAAGGTGACCATATTTTCCATAGCAAAGTGAGGCTGGTGTGGGGTTTAAATGAGGATGGAGCCCAGTGGTTAGGAGAGAGACTAAGAGAGAGAAAATAGTCATTCAGTCATTCACATTTATTGAGCGCTTACCGTGGGCAAATCACTGTACTAGGCGATTGGGAGAGTACAGTACAACAACAAACAGACACATTCCCTGTCCACCACGAGCTCACAGCCTAGAGACGAGTTCACATTTTATAGAAAAGGGAGATGGAGAGGGAGATGGAGAGCTAGGTAGAGAAGAAGAGAGAGGCAGAGAGAAAATGCAGTGGGCGGTGGGGGATAGTGAGGGGGGCTGAAAAGGCAGAAAGAGGACTTGAAAGGGACAGGGACAGAAGAAGGAAGAGGGAGAGGCAGAGGGGAATGACACATTCTCAGCACAAACATCCTCAGTCCTCATTAGGGAATCTTTGCTGGGGGCAGCACAGTGAAGCTGAGAAGCTTCTCTCCTGCAATGCGTCTCTACTGCTACAGTAGTTTTGGCACCAGCCAGGATGCTGCTCCAGCAGGAGTTATGCTGCTGCTGTGCCTGATTCATATATATATAAAAATCAGATTTATATATAGATATATATACCCACATACATATATGTATATATATGAATGCATATATGCATTTATCAGATTTATATATATATATATACACACATACATATATATATATGAATGTATATATACGTGTATATATAATTCTATTAATTTATTTTGATGCTATTGATGCCTGTCTACTTGCTTTCTTTTGTTGTCTGTCTCCCCTCTTCTAGACTGTGAGCCTGTTGTTAGGTAGGGATTGTCTCTATTTGTTACCAAATTGCATTTTCTAAGTGCTTAGTACAGTGTTCTGCACACAGTACTCACTCAATAAATACGATTGAATGATTGAATAGATAGATAGATAGATAGGTAGATGATAGATAGATAGATAGATAGATAGATAGATAGATAGATAGATACCTAGTGGCAAGAGTCAGTGGCTTGAGAGTCAGAGGACGTGGGTTCTAATCCTGGCTCTGCCACTACTTGTCTGCTGTGTGACCCTGGGCAAGTTACTTAACTTTTCCCATTGTTGGGTAGGGATTGTCTCTATTTGTTGCTGAATTGCATTTTCCAAGCACTTAGTACAGTGTTCTGAACACAGTAACTGCTCAATAGATTGAATGATTAAATGAATATATCTATCTATATATCTATATCTATATACCTATATCTATATCATCTATATATGCCTAGTGGCAAGAGTCAGTAGCTTGGGAATCAGAGGACGTGGGTTCTAATCCTGGGTCCACCACTACTTGTCTGCTATGTGACCCTGGGCACGTAACAACTTTTCTGCACCTCAGTTACCTCATCTGGAAAATGGGGTTAAAGACTGTGAGCCCCATGTGGGACAGGGACTGTGTCCAAACTGATTACCTTGAATCTACCCTAGTGCTTAGAACAGTGCTCGGCACGTAGTAAGTGCTTAACAAACACCATTATTATTATTATTTATACACCATATATACCCACGGGCAAGAGGCAGAGTGGGGATTAGAACCCAGGTTCTCTGACACCCAGCCCATACTCCTTCTCCTAGCTGTTTCTGGTGGGACGTGGGAGGGGTGCTCAAATCAAGTGTATGAAGCTCCTCTGGAGTCTTCAGTGTAAATTCTCTTGGAAGTCTTAGCAGGTTGTCTTGGGGAGCAATAGGGAAGCATCTATAATATCACATACACACACGCATATATATATAGACACATATGGTATTTGTTAAGCGTTAGGTATTTGTAAAGTGCTTACTTGTGTGCCAGACATTGGAGTAGATACAGGACAACCAGACTGGACACAATCCATGTCCCACATGGGACTCAGGGTTTTAATCCCCATTTTCCAGATGAGGTAGCTGAGGCACACAGACATTAAGCGACTTGCCCAAGGTCACACAGCAGACAGGCGGCAGAGCCTGGATTAGAACCCAGGTCCTTAACCATCAGGCCACGCTGCTTCTCACTAGATGTTGCTTCTACCGCTGCAGCCCCGGGTCTGTTCCCTGGGGCTTCTGGTGGTACTGGGGGACTCCGCAGGCAGACGCCTGGTTTTGGAGGATTTAGTGGCTGAAAGAGTTAACGTGGCATTCAGAGTCGCTGGCTCTGCGCCCAGGAAATAATTCATGCTCTGGAAGAATCTGGCTCAGTATCTCCAGGCTCTGAGAGCTCCTGGAAAGGAACAAGAATTAATAACCGAGTTCATTCAGTGGACTATTCTGCTAGCTTCTATACACTGAAAAACATAATTATAACTATGGTTGACATTAGCAGAGCCTCGAAAATCAGAAGATATGAATTAAGTAGCTAGTAAACATGCAAATAAATAGTCTGAATAGAAATGTCAGGAAAGGGGAGGGCAAAAACTGGAAAAACAGCTCTTTCTCCCAGTAGTTCCTTTCAAGCAATCCCACCCTGTCATCTTGAAGAAACTGGGATACAAAATTGGTGTTTTTATGCAGGAAGAAATACCTTAATTTTTTTCTTTCTGGAGTCTTTCAGGAGATTAGGGTCTCCAGAATACAGGGGGAAAAGGCAGGAAGAGAATGAGGGACTCTTATCACAGCGTATCAGTAAAAGCTTATTAATTGTGTGGGGGGCTTAATTCCTGCGAAGAGTGAGAGGTGAGGGCTTAATAGTAATAATAATAATAAGGAGAAGAAGTAGCCTTATTAAAAACACATCTCCAAGAGGCCTTCCCGAACTAAGCCCTCATTTCCTCTTCTCCCACTCCATATCACCTGTGAACTTGGATTTGGACCCTTTATTCACCCCTCCCCTAGCCCCATAACACCTATATACATATCTGTAATTTAATCATTATCATCATCATCAATCGTATTTGTTGAGCGCTTACTATATGCAGAGCACTGTACTAAGCGCTTGGGAAGTACAAATTGGCAACATATAGAGACAGTCCCTACCCAACAGTGGGCTCACAGTCTAAAAGGGGGAGACAGAGAACAAAACCAAACATACTAACAAACTAAAATGAATAGAATAGATATGTACAAATAAATTAAATAAATAAATAAATAGAGTAAAAAAAATATGTACCAACATATATACATATATACAGGTGCTGTGGGGAAGGGAGGGAGGTAAGATGGGGGGATGGAGAGGGGGACGAGGGGGAGAGGAAGGAAGGGGCTCAGTCTGGGAAGGCCTCCTGGAGGAGGTGAGCTCTCAGCAGGGCCTTGAAGGGAGGAAGAGAGCTAGCTTGGCCGATGGGCAGAGGGAGGGCATTCCAGGTCCAGGGGATGACGTGGGCCGGGGGTCGATGGCGGGACAGGCGAGAGCGAGGTACGGTGAGGAGATCAGCGGTGGAGGAGCGGAGGGTGCGGACTGGGCTGTAGAAGGAGAGAAGGGAGGTGAGGTAGGAGGGGGCCAGGGGATGGACAGCCTTGAAGCCGAGGGTGAGGAGTTTCTGCCTGATGCGCAGATTGATCGGTAGCCACTGGAGATTTTTGAGGAGGGGAGTGATATGCCCAGAGCGTTTCTGGACAAAGATAATCCGGGCAGCAGCATGAAGTATGGATTGAAGTGGAGAGAGACACGAGGATGGGAGATCAGAGAGAAGGCTGACGCAGTAGTCCAGACGGGATAGGATGAGAGCTTGAATGAGCAGGGTAGCGGTTTGGATGGAGAGGAAAGGGCGGATCTTGGCAATGTTGCGGAGCTGAGACCGGCAGGTTTTGGTCATGGCTTGGATGTGAGGGGTGAATGAGAGAGCGGAGTCGAGGATGACACCAAGGTTGCGGGCTTGTGAGACGGGAAGGATGGTAGTGCCGTCAACAGAGATGGGGAAGTCAGGGAGAGGGCAAGGTTTGGGAGGGAAGACAAGGAGCTCAGTCTTCGACATGTTGAGCTTTAGGTGGCGGGCGGACATCCAAATGGAGATGTCCTGAAGGCAGGAGGAGATGCGAGCCTGGAGAGAGAGGGAGAGAGCAGGGGCAGAGATGTAGATCTGGGTGTCATCAGCGTAGAGATGATAGTTGAAGCCGTGGGAGCGAATGAGGTCACCAAGGGAGTGCGTGTAGATCGAGAACAGAAGGGGACCAAGCACTGAACCTTGGGGAACCCCCACAGTGAGAGAATGGGAGGGGGAGGAGGAGCCTGCAAAAGAGATATATATAATATATATATTAAATTATATATAGATATAATTTAATCTATTCATTTATATGAATGTCTTTCTCCCCTTCTAGACTGTAAGCTCACTGTGGCAGAGAGTGTGTCTACCCACTCGGTTATATTATATTGTATACTCCCAAGAGCTTGGTACAATGTTCTGCACACAGTAAACGCTCAATAAATATGGTGGATTGATTGATTGCTTAATTGTGATATTTGCCAGGCACTGTACTCAACAGTGAGGTAGATAAAATCATGTTGGACCCTGGCCCTATCCCACATGGGGCCTGTGGTCTAAGCGGGAGGGAGAATGTATTTCATCCCCATTTTAATAAAATAAATTAAAATGGTATTTATTAAGCGCTTCCTATGTAAGAGCTGGGGAGGTTACAAGGTGATCAGGTTGTCCCACAAGGGGCTCACAGTCTTAATCCCCATTTTACAGATGAGGTAACTGAGACACAGACAAGTGAAGTGACTTGCCCAAGGTCACACAGCTGACAATTGGCAGAGCTGGGATTTGAACCCATGACCTCTGACTCTAAAGCCCATGCTCTTTCCACTGACCCACGCTGCTTCTCTACACAGATGAAGAAACTGAAGCAGAGAATCAATCCATCAGTGGTATTTATTAAGTGCTTATTGTATGTAGAACACTGTACTGATCACTTGAGAAGCAGCAAAGCTCAGTGGAAAGATCCCGGGCTTTGGAGTCAGAGGTCATGGGTTCAAATCCCTGCTCCGCCAATTGTCAGCTGTGTGACTTTGGGCAAGTCACTTCACTTCTCTGTGCCTCAGTTACCTCATCTGTAAAATGGGAATGAAGACTGTGAGCCCCCCGTGGGACAACCTGAGCACCTTGTAACCTCCCCAGCACTTAGAACAGTGCTTTGTACATAGTAAGCACTAATAAATGCCATCATTATTATTATTATTATTACTATACAACAGATCTGATAGATACGTTCCCTGCCCACACCAAGCTTCGTACAGTGCGTTAGACGTAACCAATACTACTATTAAAAGAAAATAAAATCTTACAATTTAGAGAAGTTAAGCCATGTTAGAGAAGCAGCGTGGCTCAGTGGCAAGAGCACAGACTTTGGAGTCAGAGGTCATGGGTTCAAATCCCAGCTCCGCCAATTGTCAGCTGTGTGACTTTGGGCAAGTCACTTAATTTCTCTGGGCCTCAGTTACCTCATCTGTAAAATGGGGATTAAGACTGTGAGCCCGACGTGGGACAACCTGATCACCTTGTAACCGCCCCAGTGCTTAGAACAGTGCTTTGCACATAGTTAGTGCTTAATAAATGCCATTGTTATTATTATTATTATCCAAGGTCACACAGCAGGCAAGTGGGAAAACTGAGATTAGAAGCTAGGTCCCCACCTCCCAAGCGCAAGGTCTTTCCACTAGGCCACATTGCTTCTCTTAAAAAAATAACCATTCATTCAATCCATCGTATTTATTGAGTGCTTACTGTGTGCAGAGCACTGTACTAAGCACTTGGGAAGTACAAATTGGCAACATATAGAGAATGTCCCTACTGACAGAAGGCAGAGGGTTAGAATAGCTGACCACTTGGTCACTTTCCTGCTCTATAATTCTATAATTTTCAGAGAATAAATGCAGGGAAATTATTGGCTTCTTAGAACAGCTTGGCAAGCCCAGATTCCATTTCTCTTTGAGGATGGTAATATTTAGCATTTCAGAAAGTGCAGCAAAAGGATATAATTGTCTCCACTTTCCATTTTTACTGCTGAACTCTGTCTGATTCAGGAATCACTTAGAGCAGCATTCCCAAAGTTAGTCCCATTGACGATGCGGCCTCCTGCTTTGTCAGACCACTCCAAACATAACTTGGCACTACGAGCGCTATTAATGACTCGTAATCTTGTTATTTTATGACAAAAACTGAATATATTTTCTGTACTTCCACTTCACATGACATTTATCCCTGCAATATCTAGGTGTTTGAAAACACAACTTGTTCTTTTACCATTAGAAACAAGAAGAAAACCTGTACTACCCGTTGCTAATCATGTCAGAGCTCTTCTCGGTTAAATGCTTGAAGATTCATTCGATCATCCAGATTAGTAATTTCGCTGACTTGAGTTAAACCTGGAAATTTGCTAATAATAATAATAATAATAATAATAATAATAATAATAATAATAATTGTGGTATTTGTTAAGGGCTTACTATGTGCCAAGTACTGTTGTAAGCCCTGGGAAAATACAAGATAAGCGGGGTTGACACAGTCCCTGTCCCACATGGGGCTTACAATCTTAATCCCCATTTTATAGACGAGGGAACTGAGGCACAGAGAAGTTAACTGACTTGCCCATGCTCTATCCACTAAACCATGCTGCTTTTGGGTGAAGAATAACTGAATGGACAAAAACGCACTGCAATTTAATACACTTGGCCGGATAAACACGATCATTGCTTGTGATCATTTTTAGGCCTCTGAGGCCATTGTTCGGCAACAATAAAGGAATGCTGGGCTGTATTGTTCTCTTCCAAGTGCTTAGTTCTGTGCTCTGCATGCAGTAAGTCCTCAATAAATATATCGATTGATTGAGGTGATATTGAAAATGATTGTATACCGTGGTTTCTGCATCAACAGCTGCTAGGAATCATGTTTTCAACAACCCCTGACCCACTGGGATTGGGAAATGTGTTCATTTCATGTCTATTTAACAACACACTGTCTGGTTAGCAATTGTAATCAATAAACCATACTTCAAATATGTCCCAGTGCAAAACTACTGTAGTCATATGAACATCCAAATTATAGCCTAAGTCGTTCTGAGCAAGACCTGACACACTTTCGGGTGTGTAGGCTGTGACTCACAGTAGGCAGGTTGACACTGCGGTGAGGTAATGGATGAAGCAGAATGTGTATAGCAGAAGTATATTCCGTCAACTGACAAAAACACATACCCCGGAGTTGTGAGGTTGCTTTACATCTAGCCAAGTGAGTGAGTGGAAACAAATTTAAAGAAGAGAAAAATCTCAAACCCCCCTGGTTTCTCAGTGATGCAGATTTTTGCCACATTGTCACAGAGTGGGTTTTTACTGTGACAAATCTGATCTAGACTCTAGATAGCAGACTACGGTTAATATAGATTGACTGAAACATTTTCGGGGGGACTGTTCAATTAGACATAATTTGTTAGCAAAATGGCATTCTTAACTGGGTTTCTGAGTGACGTTATCATCTCTGGTATCCTTTTCAGGTATTTGTCTGCTCTTAAAACTATAAACAATTAATAATAATTATGGTACTTGTTAGGGGCCTACTCTGTGCCAAGCACCATTCTGACCGCTGGGGTAGATACAAATTGATCAGGAAGGACACAATCCCTGTCCTACATGGGGCTCGCAGTCTTAATCTCCATTTTTCAGATGCGGCAACTGAGGCACAGAGAAGTTAAGTGACTTGTACAAGGTCACACAACTGACACGTGGCGGAGCTGGGATGAGAACCCAGGTCCTTCTGATTCCCAGATCCGTGCTCTATCCACTAAACCATGCTGCTTCTATGCTTTTAAAGATGATGCTTTAAACCCTAACACTACCTCTTCCTGCTATATATAGCTAATTCATACGATGGCTAAATTTGGACCAGAAACAGGTTGCACACTTACCCAGTTCTCGAAAGAACCTATTGACATTTCTTTCTTTGCTCATTTGTGTCCATTCCGCCTGATGCTCTTCTATCCACAGAAGCATTCTTTAGAAATGGTTGCCAACAAGAGCTTTCCAAAACTCTGCTTTAAGGAGCATTTCCAGTCTGACCAGGCTTTCACTGTTTCAGAACTTGCAGCGGAAGTATCAGAATCAATCAATCAATCAATTAAGGGCAGTTATTGAGCACTTATTGAGTTACAGAGCACTGAGAGCTACTCAAGAGACAGGGTGTATGTCTAATTCCCACATGTTTACTCTTTCGCAGAGCCTAGTCCAGTGTTCTGCACAGAGTAAGCTCTTAATAAATACTACTAGTAGTAGTATTGGAAGCTGGAGAAGTACAATACAATAGGGTGGTAAGCACAATCTCCACTCTCAAAGAGCTTACAGTCTAGTAGGATGAGGCTTGAGGATCTGTCTAAAGACCAAGAAAGCATGCTGACCTCAGGGTTCACCCTGCAGGCTCTGAAGCAGACGGGTATAATCTGCCTAAGAAAATATTGCCTTTATCAACATACTCCATGCTTGTTTGACTCTGGACAGGTATTGGGCCCCAGGGAAACCTGCATATCCTTTTAAAAAGAACACTTAACTCCTCCTCTCTCCCAGTTATTTATTAAATTCACCAACGCTTAGAACAGTGGCTGGCACATCGCAAGCGCTTAACAAATACCATCATTATTATTATTATTATCAAAATGCTAGAACACGGCCGTGGTGAATATTTTGCGAATGTGAGCTTATTAACTATAGGCGATATAATCTAAGGGGAAGGAGGATTGCCTAGTGGATAGAGCGTGGGCTTGGGACTCAGAAGCACCTGGGCTCTAATCCCAGCACTGCCCCATGCCAGCTGTGTGACCTTGGGCAAGTCACTTAACTTCTCTGTGCCTCAGTTCCCTCATCTGTAAATTGGGGATTAAGCCTGTAAGCCCCATGTGGGACATGCAACTTTATTTATTTAAATCAACGTCTGTTTACTTGTATTGATGTCTGTCATTCATTCATTCAATCGTATTTATTGAGAGCTTAATGTGTGCAGAGAACTGTACTAAGTGCTTGGAAAGTACAATTCAGCAAAAAGAGAGAGAATCCTCTCTCCCCACTCTAGACTGTGAGCTCGTTGGGAGCAGACATCATCTCTCTTTATTTCTGTATTGTACTTTCCCAGGCGCTTAGTAAAGTGCTCTGCACACTGTAAACATTCAGTAAGTATGACTGAATGAATAAATGAATGACAGGGACTGTGTCCAACCTGATCACCTTGTATCTACCTAGAACAGTGCTTGACATATAGTAGGCTCTTAACAATTACCATTATTATTATTAATATTATCATTGTTATTCACTTGGATTACAACCGAAACTGTTTCCTATTCTTATCGGTCATGTCTTCATGGGCCAGGGGCATTTTTCTGACTCGAATCTACGTGGGTCAAAGTTAAGTTTATGTACCAACCTAAAGGAGCGTGGCTCAGTGGAAAGCGCACAGGCTTGAGAGTCAGAGGTCATGGGTTCTAATCCCAGCTCCGCCACATGTCTGCTGTGTGACCTGCCCTGCCAACTTGTACTTCTCCAGCGCTTAGTACAGTGCTCTGCACACAGTAAGTGCTCAATAAATACGATTGATTGATTGATTGATTGATCATTAATAAAATAAATAGAGTAGTAAATATGTACAAGTAAAATAAGTAGAGTATTCAGACACAGGGCAGGGGAGAGAGAGAAGGAGAAAGAGAGCACGTGAGAGACAAAGCAAAAATACACGAGCAACTGAGTGAAATCCACAGGATTGGGGAACAACCAGGCTCCTTTCGTGAGCCCACTGTTGGGTAGGGACCGTCTCTATATGTTGCCAACTTGTACATCCCAAGCGCTTAGTACAGTACTCTGCACACATTAAGCGCTCAATAAATATGATTGATTGATCATTAATAAAATAAATAGAGTAGTAAATATGTACAAGTAAAATAAGTAGAGTATTCAGAACAGGGCAGGGGAGAGAGAGAAGGAGAAAGAGAGCACGTGAGAGGCAAAGCAAAAATACACGAGCAACCGAGTGAGATCCACAGGATTGGGGAACACCCAGCCTCCTTTCGTGAGCCCACTGTTGGGTAGGGACCATCTCTATATGTTGCCAACTTGTACTTCCCAAGTGCTTAGTACAGTGCTCTGAACACAGCAAGCGCTCAATAAATATGATTGATTGATTGATTGATCATTAATAAAATAAACAGAGTAGTAAATATGTACAAGTAAAATAAGTAGAGTATTCAGAAACAGGGCAGGGGAGAGAGAGAAGGAGAAAGAGAGCACGTGAGAGGTAAAGCAAAAATACACGAGCAACCGAGTGAGATCCATAGGATTGGGGAACACCTAGCCTCCTTTCGTGAGCCAACTGTTGGGTAGGGACTGTCTCTATATGTTGCCAACTTGTACTTCCCAAGCGCTTAGTACAGTGCTCTGCACACAGGAAGCGCTCAATAAATACGATTGATTGATTGATAATAATAATGATGGTATTTGTTGAGCACTTACTATGTGCAGAGCACTGTTCCAAGCGCTGGGGAGGTAACAAGGTGATCAGGTTGTCCCATGGGGGGCATGCCCAGCCCCTCCTAGCAGTCCCCTCTCACCCGCCTCGCTGTGTAGACAGCCCGATCCATTCCTAGGAGTCACAGTCGCCCGGGCTAGGCTGGCTGGGAGCACCGACTCATCACTAGCCTTGGACTCCAATCAATCAATCGATTGATTAAGCGCTTACTGTGTGAGTGGTAGTGGTGGCAGTGGAGAACAGGAGCCTCTCCCTCCTCTCCCTCCTCAGCCACATTTTTGCCTCCTAGAGCGGAGACAGTGTCTCCCACCATTCATTCATTCAATCGTATTTATTGAGCGCTTACTGTGTGCAGAGCACTGGACCAAGCGCTTGGGAAGTACAAATTGGCAACATATACAGACGGTCCCTACCCAACAGCGGGCTCACAGTCTAGAAGGGGGAGACAGAGAACAAAACAAAACATATTAACAAAATAAAATAAATAGAACAAATATGTACAAATAAAATACATAAATAAAGAGTAATAAATACATACAAACATATATACATATAATGAGGTGCTGTGGGGAAGGGAAGGAGGTAAGGCAGGGGGGATGGAGAGGGGGAGGAACCCTGTTCATCCCCACTCCCCAGTCCCTTCTCCCCCAAATCAGGCCTCCTTCACCCCTCGCCCCATTCCTTCACAGATTTAAAATTCCTGGATTAATCCCGGCTCCGCCACTTGCCTGCTGTGTGACCGTGGGCGAGTCCCTTAACTTCTCTCTGTGCCTCAGTTCCCTCATCTGTAAAATGGGGATTAAGACTGTGAACCCCACAGGGACTGTGTCAAACCTGATTGTCTTGTCCCAGCACTTAGAACATTCATTCATTCATGAGCAGCAGCGTGGCTCAGTGGAAAAGAGCCCGGGCTTTGGAGTCAGAGGTCATGGGTTCAAATCCCGGCTCCGCCACTTGTTAGCTGGGTGACTTTGGGCAAGTCACTTAACTCCTCTGGGCCTCAGTTCCCTTATCTATAAAATGGGGATTAAGACTGTGAGTCCCCCGTGGGACGAACTGATCACCTTGTAACCTCCTCAGCGCTTAGGACAGTGCTTTGCACATAGTAAGCACTTAATAAATGCCATCATTATGATTATTCATTCATTTATTCAATCATATTTATTGAACGCTTACTGTGTGCAGAACACTGTACTAAGCGCTTGGGAAGTACAAGTCGGCAACATATAGAGACGGTCCCTACCCAAGAACGGGCTCACAGTCTAGAAGAGTGTTTGGCACATAGTAAGCACTTAACAAATGCCACAATCATTATTATTATTTCTACCAAGGACGAAGATTTTGCTTAACCTTTTTTTCTTTTAACATGCTTCACTCCTCCACTCACATTCTGTATGTCTGAAATTGAGAAAATTCCCTCCTCATCTCCACAGTGAAAAAAAGAAGAGGGAGGTAATTTATATTCAAGTATATTCAAAGATACTTACCATTTTAAAAGCTACTGATGGTAAGATAAAGCATTTTGATTTTAATATAAGATGAGTGTGTGGGGGTTGATAATTGGGTTAATCAATTGCTTCAATATTGTTCTGTAGCAGCTTGTAAAACTAAAAGAATCAAGATTTTTACAGCTGGGGAAAATCAGTCTTGAAAAAAATCCTTTATCTGTCGTCATTTTTCTACATTGCTTTTCATCGCTCTCTTCATCCTTATGTCTATTATTTCATCATGTCACCTTCTAAATAACAATTGGATTAGAGAAGCAGCGTGGCTCAGTGGAAAGAGCATGGGCTTGGGGGTCAGAGGTCATGGGTTCAAATCCCGGCTCCGCCACTTGTCAGCTGTGTGACTTTGGGCAAGTCACTTCACTTCTCTGTGCCTCAGTTCCCTCATCTGTAAAATGGGGATTAAGACTGTGAGCCCCACGTGGGACAACTTAATCACCTTGTATCCTCCCCAGTGCTTAAAACAGTGCCTTGCACATTGTAAGCGCTTAACAAATGCCATCATCATTATTATTAATGATCTGGTGGAAATATTAATGGCAGCATGAGATGTACCGTAGACATTTTCAAAATTCTTTAAAAATTACATCTGTTTTTTCACAACACAAATATGGGATTTAGAAAACTTGACTGCCCTTTGACTTTCAAAATAGTGCAATCAAATTAGAAGTTCCTGTTTTTCAGGGAACTTGGAAAATAACTCACTTTTTCTTGATCTTTCAAAATAAATTAGCGTGCCTCCACTGCTTTAGGCCATTTAGAAGTTATAATGATGTGCTTGCTCTTGTTATCTCTGTTAAAAATCTTTTTTAAAAGTCCCTGAAGTTAAGACAGGGAAGGAAAACCTGTCAGACCACATTGCCAATTCTAGGTCTCCATAGTTGACTTAATCATGTTAAATCTTAACTATGTCTGGGTTTACTTTTCTCAGCTTTCTTTTGTTAAATCTCACATTTTTCACCAGACAAGATCTTTTACCTAGGGCGTGTAAATTGCAACTGCTGAAGGTTGCTGAACAATTTTGTCCTCTTTGTTTCAGAAATTCCAAGCTCCCCTATATTCAGTTTAAAGTGAAAGCCACCAATGGTGGACCGATCCCAACCTCAACAGCCTGGATGCACGACAAGAGAAGCAGTGTGGTCTAGTGGTTAAAGCATGGGCCTGGGAGTAAGAAGGATCTGGGTTCTAATCCCGTCTCCACCACCGGTCTGCTGTGTGACCTTGGACAAGTCCCTTAACTTCTCTGTACCTCAATTCATCTTCTTCAAATGCCGTCGAGTCGTTTCTGACCCAGAGCATCTCCGTGGACACACCCTCTTCAGAACATCCCATCTTCTGTCATAATATTTACTATTCTATTTATTTTATTTGGTTAATATGCTTTGTTGTGTTGTCCGTCTTCCCCTTCTAAACTGTGAGCCCATTGTTGGGTAGGGACCGTCTCTATATGTTACCAACTTGTACTTCCCAAGCGCTTAGTACAGTGCTCTGCACACAGTAAGTGCTCAATAAATATGACTGACTGAATGAATGAATGAATGAATGAAGTCATATTTCTGTGTGTATCCATAGAGTTTTCCTCAGTTACCTCATCTGTAAAATGATGTTTAAGACTCTGAGCCCCATGTGGGACACCAGATTACTTGGTATCTACCCCAGTTCTTAGAACAGTGCTTGGCATACAGTAAGCGATTAACAAATGTCATTTAAAAAATATATTGCTAAACTGAAATCAAGCCAAAAGGCTTTGTAGGGCACAGATGAGGGATTTTTACCTGTCCTATGAACAGACATTATAAGCAAAATGTTATGCAGATGAACAGTGTATTAAGATGCCAATTTCAGTTTGGCAGAGCACTATGTAAAAAAAAAACCACTCAAATGTTGTGTTTTTTTATCTCCCACAGTTTAAGGAGAAGGCCCAGCTTTGACTATGGACAATGAATGACACTAGCTGGGGGGTGGGGAATAATTTCTTAACACAGGATGCAGGCTGCAGTGTAGCTATGCGGCATCACAACTCCCACATTCTCTCTCAGGCTAATTACTCCTGAAAGAGCTGGTGCCTAGAGTGGGAAGGCATGTGGAATTCATTATCATGGCAAGTCGAAGCTGCCAAACATATCAGCAAGCTCTAGGCGGGTTTGGAGAGCTGGATGGACACACGATTCAAAATAAGGAAGGTTAGAGTTGTAGAGGGAAAGGGTAGGGATAGCAGACGTTGGGTAGGGCTGGAATCTGGATATCAAGAAGGGCAATGTTTACACAGTTTTTCCGGGCATTTTGTTACCACTGTCAGAAACTGAATCCTGGGCTGGATGGGTCAGTGTTCTGTTTATGATTTATCATTTATTTATCATTTATTATGATTTATGGGGTAAGACTCATCACAGTGCAATTTCACTGGGTGGGCCCTGGGAGAAGAACAAACAGAAGAAGAGGCCTGGGAATCAGAGGGCCTGGGTTCTAATCCCGGATCTGCCACTTGTCTGCTGTGTGACCCTGGACACTTAACTTCTGTGTGCCTCGGCTACCTCATCTGTAAAATGGGGATTAAGACTGTAAGCCCTATTTGGGACAGGGATTCGTGTCCAACCTGATTATTTTACATCCACCCCATACAGCGCCCAGCATATTGGAAGCGCCTAACAAATAGCATTAAAAAAAAAGAACAATAGCAGGGCGTCCAAGCAGCTGCTGTAAAGTGGAAAGCAGAGCCTATAAGGGCAGAGGGAACGAGTCCTTTAAAGCCATAATGAAGCGTAGTCTCAAACACTCTAACCTAGCACTGAACTGCAAGCGCTTAGTACAGTGCTCTGCACACAGTAAGTGCTCAATAAATATGATTGATTGATTGATTGCACTGACTGATGAGGGATAATTACAGGAGACAGATCACCTTTATGGAGAACAATCACAATGGGGGGTTAAAACGCTGGTCACCCAGTGGGTGCTTAATAAATAATATTCATGATGATGATAACCCAGCAATGATAACTCCCTTGTTCTTTTTTTCCCCTACCGTTTTTGCTAATAATAGTAATAATAATGATGGTGTTTGTTAAGTGCTTACTATGTGCCAAGCACTGTTCTAAGCACTGGGGAGGTTACAAGGCGATCAGGTTGTCGCACAGGGGGCTCACAGTCTTAATCTCCATTTTACAGATGAGGGAACTGAGGCACAGAGAAGTTAGGTGGCTTGCCCAAAGTCACACAGCCGGGATTTGAACCCATGACCTCTGACTCCAAAGCCCATGCTCTTTCCACTGAGCCACGCTATGTGCCAGGCACTGCACTAAATGCCGGAATGAATACAAGATAATCTGGTGGGAAACAGGCCCCTTCTCCCACAAGGATCACAGTCTTAATTGCCATTTCACAGGTGAGGTAACTGAGGTCTAGAGAAGTTAAATGACTCTAGAGAAGTTAAATGACTTGCCCAAGGTCACACAGAGACAAGTGGCGGAGCTGGGATGAGCACTCACATCCTCTCACTCCCAGGCTCGTGCTCTTTCCACTAGGCTACACGGCTTCATATGTTCTGAACTTTCAAGGCGGAGAGGCAGACTGCGAGGTGTGACCACCTCAATGTCAATGGAGTATCTCAAACAATGAGGATTTGGAATGCAGTTAGTCCATCGGCATCAAAACAATGCCCATTGCAACATATCTTCATTCACCGGGAGGAAAATGGACAACAGCAAGATACCAAACAGCTGCTGAGTGGTTCCCTGAGGCTAGGGAAAAGTAAATCTTTTCCAGACGCAATGCACCATGACTGGGGAATTCAAAAACAGCTGCAGCAGACGGCCCAGCAAGTAGAAATGGGATGACTCTCTTAGCATGGAGTCTTTGAGAAAATAAGGACACCAGACATGTGAATAACCAATGGAACTGCGCAGCAAGGAGGAAAGAGAGCCAATATTTCCCCACCCAAGAGATTGTGGCCTTGGCTAGGAGAATCCAGGGGCCAAGGACATTGGGCTGGGGAACTTCTTGTTGTTCTGAGTTGTCCATGTATCTCCCCCATCATCCTTCTCTTGTTTCATTCCCAGTCAGCTTCTAGAAGGCAGGAGGCCTTCCTAACAGCCTTCATTCATTCGTTAAATTGTATTTATTTAGCACTTACTGTGTGCAGAGCTCTGTACTAAGCACTTCCTCTCCATCCCAACCGCTACCCTGCTCGTTCAAGCTCTCATCCTATCCCGTCTGGACTACTGCATCAGCCTTCTCTCTGGTCTCCCATCCTCGTGTCTCTCCCCACTTCAATCCATACTTCATGCTGCTGCCCGGATTATCTTAGTCCAGAAACGCTCTGGGAATGTTACTCCCCTCCTCAAAAATCTCCAGTGGCTACCAATCAATCTGCGCATCAGGCAGAAACTCCTCACCCTGGGCTTCAAGGCTGTCCATCCATCCCCTCGCCCCCTCCTACCTCACCTCCCTTCTCTCCTTCTCCAGCCCAGCCCGCACCCTCCGCTCCTCTGCCGCTAATCTCCTCACCGTTAGGCCTCATTCTCGCCTGTCCCGCCGTCGACCCCTGGCCCACGTCATCCCCCGGGACTGGAATGCCCTCCCTCTGCCCATCCGCCAAGCTAGCTCTCTTCCTCCCTTCAAGGCCCTACTGAGAGCTCACCTCCTCCAGGAGGCCTTCCCAGACTGAGCCCTTTCCTTCCTCTCCCCCTCGTCCCCCTCTCCATCCCCCCATCTTACCTCCTTCCCTTCCCCACAGCAACTGTATATATATATATATGTTTGTACATATTTATTACTCTATTTATTTATTTTACTTGTACATATCTATTCTATTTATTTTATTTTGTTAGTATGCTTGGTTTTGTTCTCTGTCTCCCCCTTTTAGACTGTGAGCCCACTGTTGGGTAGGGACTGTCTCTATATGTTGCCAACTTGTACTTCCCAAGCGCTTAGTACAGTGCTCTGCACACAGTAAGCGCTCAATAAATATGATTGATTGATTGATTGATTGATTGATTGAGAAGCAGTGTGGCCTAGTTAGTCAGAAGGGCCTGGGTTCTAATTCCAGCTCCATCGCTTGTCTGCTGTGAGACCTCGGGCGAGTCACTTAAACTTTTCTGTGCCTCAGTTACCTCGCCTGTAAAATGGGGATTAGAACCGTTAACCCCCTGTGGGACAGCGACTGTGTCCAACCTGATTGCCTTGTATCTACCTCAGCGTTTAGTACAGTGCCTGGCATGAAGTAAGCACTTAACAGATACCAGAAAAAAGGCCAGTCGTGTGTTGTTGTAAATTGCCGCTTCCCTTCTATTTCCACGGGGGAGGAAAGTGGGCCACGGGAGGAGTGGACTGGCAGCAGTTTCTTAATCATTTCCAAGACTGATGGATTACAAAAATAATTCTTCTTCTGAATATTTAACAAGTTTTATAGCGATGAAAACCTGACCTTAGGCCCTGACAAAGCATCAGGGTCATAAATAGCCCCTTTTCATCAGGAAGCTCAGCCATGCCAGTGGAATTAATTACTTAATTTTTGAATACAATTTAAATTCTATGAACTAGAGTCTTCATGCTGGGACAAAAGGGTGTTCATTTCCTCTCAAAGCAATAACAGGAGATTCGAGCAAGGAGAACTACAAAGCAAAACAGGAAAGGAACATCAGAGCCCAGATTGTCAATAACCTTAGTGCTTTGAACTATGCTTCTCTCTGGAATCTCAAAATAGTCTTCAAACTTGATTAACCCTTTCACCCCCCTAACATCCCTGTTAGATATCTGTAGTGTGGGGTGGGGGGGAAGGACTTCAAAGATTTATTCAAAATTACAGAACAAGACAACATTAGCACAACTAAAAAGAACCAATTCTCCCAGAATTCTCAATTCTCATCATCCACAGCAACATGGACCCACATTCCTCTAGAAAATACCCAAAAAGTGGAAACATCGGAAGACCAAAGAAACCTTCTTGTGTATATTCAAATGGAGGGAGTTCAAGTTTCCTGCTTTACAGGGTTGTTCTTTCCTGCTAGAACTGCATGGGATCTTAAGCTGAGGTGACGAATCTGCTTTCTCAGAGCCACCCAAAATAATTGTATTTTGTCAGCTGTTTGTTGTGCTGTCTTCTCGTTCTCCTTGAAGGGGTGGGTTCCACGGCAGACTAATAATTTAGCTATTGAACTGTTGTCTTTACTGGTATGGGAAGGATGACATGAGATGGAATTTAGACTTATATGCAGTCTAAATTGTTTCATATAACTGCACATAAACAACCCCAAGTACGGATTCTGTTCCCAGTTACATCTGACATGCCCAATGTCTGACTCACAATTTTCACCAAGAATATCATAAAAAATAAAAAAACAACACGCTATTCAGACTCTAGTAGGTAGCAGTCATGTTAAGAGTCTACCATATGTAAAGCATTGTACTAAGTACAGAAAATAATGATGGTATTTGCTATTTGCTTACTACGCACCCAGCACTGTGCTAAGCACTGGTGAAGATACATGATCTTGAGATCAGGCATGCTCCCATTCCCACACGGGCTCACATCTGCGAAAAGTGGAAAGAGCCCGGGCTTGGGAGTCAGAGGTCAAGGGTTCTGATCCCGGCTCCGCCACTTGTCAGCTGTGTGACTTAGGGTAAGTCACTTAACTTCTCTGGGCCTCAGTTACCTCATCTGTAAAATGGGGATTAGGATGGTGAGCCCCACGTGGGACAACCTGATCACCTTGTATCTATCCCAGTGCTTAGAACGGTGCTTGGCACATAGTAAGCGCTTAACAAATACTGTCATTAGACTGTGAGCCCACTGTTGGGTAGGGACCGTCTTTCTCTCTCTCTCTACATATATATTCTATATATTGGGGAAGCAGCATGGCTCATTGGTAAGAGGACGGGCTTTGGAGTCAGAGGTCACGGGTTCAAATCCCTACTCTGCCAATTGTCAGCTGTGTGACTTTGGGCAAGTCATTTCACTTCTCTGTGCCTCGGTTACCTCATCTGTAAAATGGGAATTAAGACTGTGAGCCCCCTGTGGGACAACCTGACCACCTTAGAGAAGCAGCGTGGCTCAGTGGAAAGAGCACGGTCTTTGGAGTCAGAGGTCATGGGTTCAAATCCCGGCTCCACCGCTTGTCAGCTGTGTGACTTAGGGCAAGTCACTTAACTTCTCTGTGCCTCAGTTACCTCATCTGTAAAATGGGGATTAAGACTGTGAGCCCCGTGTGGGACAACCTGAGTACTTTGTATCCCTCCCAGTGCTTAGAACAGTGCTTTGCACATAGTAAGTGCTTAATAAATGCCATCATTATTATTATTATATGTTGCCAACTTGTACTTCCCAAGCACTTAGTACAGTGCTCTGCACACAGTAAGCGCTCAATAAATACGATTGAATGAATGAATGAATGAATCATTATTAGATGGTGGTAGAACAGGATTTTTATCCCCATTTTACAGATGAGGAAAATGAGGGACAGAGGCTCAGTCAGTCAGTCAGTCTGCGCTTACTGCACCAACTCCTGAATCCCAATCCTGTGTTCATTCATTCATTCACTCATTCGATTGTATTTATTGAGCGCTTACTGTGTGCAGAGCACTGTACTAAGCGCTTGGGAAGTACAAGTCGGCAAGATATAGAGATGGTCCCTACCCAACAACGGGCTCACAGTCTAGAAGAGGGAGACAGACAACGAAACAAAACATGTGGACACACTACACAACACTGCCTCTGAGAATTTGTCAGCCCCAGGCCTCAGAGGCCCACAGTCTAAGAAGAAGGATGGGGGTAGACCACAGTCCCACATAGAGATGAAACAATGAAAATCCCAAAACAAGATAAAAGGCAAAGACACAGATAAATCAATAGAAGCGATAAATGCCTGTGGCTAGAGGAACAGGAATTCAGGCTCTGTATTACACAGAGTCCGGTAGTTTTGATCACAGCTGCAGCCACAGTCAAAGACACAGCCTTCCAACAATTTCAAAGTTGAAAAGGCCTTCCCAGGATGTTGTTGCCGGGGCTAGAGCAGAGGCCGATAAGAAGTCCATCATGAGCATGGCTAAGAAGTTTTTCTCATTATCTGTCCAATGTAATATTGGCCGGAAAAGAATCTTTAAATAGCAATAGTTCAGTATAATTGTTATAAAAAACTAAAGACTTCTAAGCGGCGTGGCTCAGTGGAAAGAGCACGGGCTTTGGAGTCAGAGGTCATGGGTTCAAATCCCAGCTCTGCCAATTGTCAGCTGTGTGACTTTGGGCAAATCATCTAACTTCTCTGCACCTCAGTCACCTCATCTGTAAAATGGGGATTAAGATTGAGAGCCTCATGTGGGACAACCTGATCACCTTGTAACCTCCCCAGTGCTTAGAACAGTGCTTTGCACATAGTAAGTGCTTAATAAATGCCACTATTATAATTATTATTATTATTCTAAGAGAAGTTGTGAAATCGACATCTCTTTCTTTCCTTTTATGGCATTTGTTAAGCGCTTGCTCTGGGTCAAACACTGCTCTAAGGGACGAGGTAGATACAATCAATCAATCAATCATATTTATTGAGCGCTTACTGTGTGCAGAGCACTGTACTAAGCGCTTGGGAAGTACAAGTTGGCAACATATAGAGACAGTCCCTACCCAACAGTGGGCTCACAGTCTAGAAGGGGGAGACAGAGAACAAAACCAAACATATTAACAAAATAAAATAAATAGAATAGATATGTACTAGTAAAATAAATAGAGTAATAAATATGTACAAACATATATACATATATACAGGATATAGATACAAGGTCTGTATATACAAATACAAGATAATCAGGTTGGAGAGTCTGATTTACAGTCTAAGTCGGAGAGAGGGGGATTTAATCCCCATTTTACAGATGAGGTAACTGAGTCAGAGAAGTGAAGTTACTTGCCTCGGGTCGCAGTCAGGATCAGAACCCAGGTCCTCTGACTCCCAAGCCCATTCCCTTTCCGCTAGGCCATGCTGCGTCCTGAAGGGTTTTTAAGCAAGAATAGTCAACCATCTACACTGAACCATTTAAGCATTTACCTGCAATGGGTAGGACCTGCATTAGGTCTTCCTCATAGCGTTATTATTATAATTATCACTACTACTAGGAATAAAATTGGGCCTCCCTATATTTTTATTTTCAGAGCTTGAGATAAAAAAACTGCATTAAATAATGTAACATTGCTATGTCCTGAGGGAGGTTTTACCAATGCAAATACTGCAGTATAGAATCAGGCTCTAAACAGGGTGGTGGCAAGATCAAAGTTTCTCCCTTCCTGCCTTCTTTAAGCTTCACCTCCGCCCTCCGCTCTCTGCAGCTACCAGGCTTATTTTTGTATTTTATTTTTAGCCTTTGTAGTAATGGATTTGGAGCATTTGCTGGAAGAACACAGCAGGCAAGCCAGAGGCAAAGCAGCCACCTATGCTGCAAGAGGTGGGACAGGGTCAGATCCGGGTCCCATCTTGTCGGTCCAAAAATGGCCCCCGAGAGGGTGGTAGGAAAGGAAGGACACCTCTTTTTGCCCTCTCCCCTCTGCCTCTATCACCACAGATTCTCTTTGGTAGAAGGTTCACTGAGGACTTGAGCCACGCAGGGTAATTGCGCGGAGAACTTACAGGAAACCGCTCGCAGCAGCTGCAGTAGCAGCGGAAGCAGTAACTAAGGCGGCAGTGGAGAAGAGGAGGTAGAGGAAGATCTAGACTGTGAGCCCACTGTTGGGTAGGGACTGTCTCTCTATGTTACCAATTTGTACTTCCCAAGCGCTTAGTACAGTGCTCTGCACATAGTAAGCACTCAATAAATACGATTGATGATGATGATCCCAACAGTGAGGCAGAAGCACCTCTGTCATTGAAGCTGAAGAAGGCGACATGGACTAGTGGATGGACTACGGGACTGGGAGTTGGAGCACCTGGATTCTGATCGCGCCTCCCGCAATTTGTCTGTTGTGTGACCTTGAGCAAGTCACTTCTCTTTGCCTCAATTTCCTCAATCAATCCATCAATCAATCAATCGCATTTATTGAGCACTTACTGTGTGCAGAGCACTGTACTAAGCACTTGGGAAGTACAAGTCGGCAACACATAGAGACAGTCCCTACCCAACAGCGGGCTCACGGTCTAGAAGGGGGAGACAGAGAACAAAACCAAACATACTAACAAAATAAAATAAATAGAATAGATATGTACAAGTAAGATAAATAAATAAATAGAGTAATAAATATGTACAAACATATATACAGGTGCTGTGGGGAAGGGAAGGAGGTAAGATGAGGGGGATGGAGAGGGGGACGATGGGGAGAGGAAGGAAGGGGCTCAGTCTGGGAAGGCCTCCTGTAAATTTCCTCATCTGTAAAACGGTGATTAAATCTTCCTCCCTCTGACTTAGGTTGTGAGCCACACGGGACTGCGTCCAACCTGATTATCTTGTATCTACCCCGGCATTTAGTACAGTGCCTGGCACATAGCAGTTGCTTAACAAGTACCATTAAAAACCACAGTAACAACAAAAAAGTAAAAATGCAGCTCATCGCTGGTCTGGAAAGGAACTTGAGGCATTATCTAATTCACTCATTCATTCATTCAATCGTATTTATTGAGCGCTTACTGTGTGCAGAGCACTGTACAAAGCGCTTGGGAAGTACAAGTTGGCAACATATAGAGACGGTCCCTACCCATCAACGGGCTCACAGTGTAATCCGTTCTGCTGCCAGAGAATATTCATAATGATTTTTAAAATATACTAGAAAGGAAACCAAGGAAGTTACAAGGTGATAAAATGTTAAATCGATATAAAAGAAGGGTACAAAATGCCAGATGAAACCTATTTAAGAAAGGGACATGGGGCACAGCAATCGGAAAGTAAAAATGATTATTTCCTTACTAGGGGAAGTATTTTATCAGCTATTAGGCCAAGCAGAAAGAGACTGAGTAGGTAGTTGATTTAGCACAGCGAAAGAACCGAGCATGCCAGTCTGGCTGGAAATAATAACAATAATAATAATGATGGCATTTATGAAGTGCTTACTATGTGCAAAGCACTGTTCTAAGCGCTGAATGAGGAGCAGTGTGGCCTAGTGGATAGAGCGTGTGCCTGGGAGCCAGAAGAACCTGGGTCTTAATTAAAGTTCTGCCACTTGTCTTTTGTGTGATCTTGGGCAAATCACTTCACTTCTCTGTGCCTCAGTTGCCTCATCTGTAAAACGGGGGTTAGGACTATGAGTCTCATTTATAACATGGACTGTGTCCAGTGTCCAACCTGATTAGCTTGTATCTACCCCAGTGCCTAGTAGGGTGCCTGGAACATAGAAAGCACTTAAGAAATACCAGAAAAAAAAATTGCATTCCCTGGCTAGGTTAAAGCATTTCCCAGCGTCTGGTTGGAAACTGCACTTTTAGAGAGACACCAACCCTTTCGCTTTGGAAGCCCTCACCAGGCTGTTGCTGCTCTCAGGAAGATGGGGGCTGTCTCACCTTGATGTGGGCCTCACCCTTTCCTCTGTGGTTCCTGCTCTACCGCCTCTCCTCCCTACAGAGGCACAGCTTCGGTTTATTACTGCTTCTGTTTATTTTCAGAGTTTATAGCTAGGTTATAGGCTTGGTTTTTTTTTTAAAGAAAAATGAAAGAAAAATGGTGGCAGTTCAGAGATAGCTTCCTCAGAGGACGCCACACCCGTCTCCTCTAAAATGCCCGGTCTATTCCGGTCCCAGGTAAATGGAAATTTGGCAGAGAAATGGCAAGGACTGAGGCTGTATGTTCACTTTATCCTTCCCTGCTATTACAAGGGGAATTAAGTTGGTCCAGCCTGTCTCCTCTGTCTTTCTTGTTTACTTGCCACCACGAGAGATCCATCTGACTCCAACATCTCCACCTTCGGGACATAATTCAAGATGTATCATTTCATCAGGTTGTTTTTGAAATTCCAGTGTCCAAATAGGAACCCTCCAAAATACTTTGGATTCACTGCTGCCAGAATTCCCCAGTACCAGCTGCAGAGAGCACGCAAGGCATTTCTATCCCCCCTAGCCTGATAGGAATGCTTGGTGCTTTCCAGCTTCTACAGTGGTGTAAGCTCCTAGCCTGGTGGCTTTACTTAATTCAAGACAAGCAAAATGTTCTGTTCACTCTTCAGGTTTTGTTCTTTACCTTCCCTTCCCTCTTCTTGCTGCTAAATTATTTTCTATACTTGGAAAATGTTGTTTCCCTTCTGCATGCTCAAACACAGAAATGGTCAGGCCTTTTCTTAAAGAGCACAGAAATGGTCTTTTGAAAATTTTCCTTTCCCTTTTGATGTGTTCACACTCCGTCACACAGGCATTCTAACTCCTGTGCACGCACACACACACCATACACTTACACATTTTTATACCTATCCACACCCTCACACAGACCTATAAATGCATACCAAAACAGATGCATGTCTATAAACACTGAAAGTGACACTGACACACATGGATCTTGAATCCATGGGCTCCGAGGGTGTTGCTTCTAGGGAAAATGGGTTCTGTATGGAAAAGGGGGTCATGGGAGAGCGTGAGGGGGTGGGGAGGGCTTTACTAGAGTGGGAGACCGGGAGGAGAGAGAAACAAGGAACGGATCTGTGTCTGTAAGTACAAAAGTACCCATGCCCCAGATAATTGGACTCAGCAGACAACTGGCTCATTTCAGTAGCCGCCTCTCATTCGATATGTGGAAGATGAAAAATTAGAAACTCTTCATGACTGTGTCTGCATTTAATATCACATTTTTTATCAAAACACCTTACATCCTTCTTTTCGAAAGAAATAGTCCCCTTTGTGTTAGTTTTTTCTCGGAACCAAAGCCACAATCTTTTCCCCATTCCCTCTTCTTATTTCTCACCTCTAATCCCTTTGATAGTTACTGTTATCAACCTTTTCCTTTTTTTTTTTTTACCATTTTCCCTCTTTGAATTGTGGGGCAAAAACAGAATTCTCATTCAAAATAAAGTGAACAGTTAGGTTATATAGTGAAATGATAATATAATATGATTCTATATATCTATGATATGATATATCTATGATATGATTCTATAGAGAAGCAATGTAGCCTAGAGACGCAGCATGGCAGAATGGATAGAGTACAGGTCTGGGAATCAGAAGGACCTAGGTCTAATCCCGGTTCCACCACTTGTCTGCTGTGTGACCTTGGGCAAGTCACGTCACTTCTCTGTGCCTCAGTTACCTCATCTGTAAAATGGAGATTGACACTGGGAGCCCTACATGGGAAAGGAACTGTGTCCAACCTGATTTGCTTGTATCCACCCCAGCGCTTAGTACAGTGCCCGGCCCAAAGTAAGCACATAACAAATACTGTAATGATTATTATTATTCTTAGCCGCTTAGGTATAGCTGCTGAACAAATTACCTGCTTAGATAATGAGGCTGCTGGCAGCAAAAAACTATCAAAAGTCATGGGCCAAAATGCACAGAGCCTTCTGGCTGAAAAAAATTCTCCCAAGAATTCTCATCCAGTCCCAAACTGGGCTGGGGACGCCGCCAGAGTAGCTGGAGAGAGAGGCAATTTCCTCCACTCCCCGGAACACAGAACATAGAGGAAATGAAATGAGACCATTGATTAGCACAATCACTCATTAATTGGGGGCTTATACTGTTTGCTGTTGGATTTGCGCCAGGTCACTGTACCATTATTAGTCTCTAGAGCTGCAGCTGAATATTGGGCAAATCAATGACAGGTCATGCTCACAATCATATTTTCTGCCAGGGTCGGTAACTCGAGACAAATGAAGCTTCCTTTCTCTACACTGCTCATGTCTACACTGGATTTCATCAGCCACTGCCTTGCCCTATTTCCTAGTTCTGGTAAAGCCCTCTGGACAGGGAGGTGTTTTATGCTGAAGTAAGAAGAGTAAGGCAGAGGTGGGACGGTCACCCAGATCAAGTTGTGGCTCAGCTTGGACAGACGGGGAAGTTTAGAGGAAGATACTCACCAACTTTTCTCGGAATTGAACTTCAAGTTCAAGGCAAATGGAGGGAGTCAGAGCAGTGTGAGAAGCAGAGTGGCCTAATACAGTAGGGGCCAGGGAATCAGAAGGTCCCAGGTTCTAATCCGGGCTCTGCTACTCATCTGCTGTGTGATCTCGGTCTTGGTGTTCCCACAGAAACAGATTCCAAGTCTCAGAGACACAGTTTAAAGTCACAGTAATACAGAAGCATTGTCACCTAGCGGATAGAGCACAGGCTGGGTTCTAATCCCAGCTCCTCCATTTCTCTGCTGTGTGATCCTGGGCGAGTCACTGAACTTCTCTAGTAACCTCATCTGTAAAATAATAATAATAATGATGATGGCATTTGTTAAGCGCTTACTATGTGCCAAGTACTACTAAGACTGTGAACCCTATCTGGGACATGGACTGTGTCCAACCTGATTAGCTTGTTTCTACTCCAGCGCTTAGTACAATGCCTGGAACATAGTAAATGCTTAACAAATACCATAAAAAACCCCAGGGGAAAATTCTACAGTGAGCATATATCGTACTTTCTGAAGTTCTTTAAAATCTTCTCTCTTCATAAACATTCAAAATCTGAAATCTCATTTTTCAGATTTCATTCAACGAATGAATCTACTAAACCAAAAAACACTACTTGCCAAAATGATTCTAATAGCAATTCTTCCATTTCTTCCATTTCATTCAGTTTTCAATTACTAGCTGGAATGCTTAACAAATCCTCCTAATAATAGCTTCTTGTCAAGGGCTTTTTCTTTCTGTGGGGGGGAAACAATATTGTGGTTAATATAAATTTTCATTCAAAGTAGCACACTACCTTTTATTACCTTTAATTAATCTCTTTAATGGTCTCTTATGAAGGTCACTATCACAGGGTCCTTTCCCTCTCGATAAGAAAAGGGACTCTTGTTTTCCATCTTTCAAGGTTGTGGACGTCTTGGCAAATTTCCTTTCTTTCCATTCTGTATGCTTTGCTGAAATCAAGAATAAAGCCTTCTAGAGAGAGGAATAATTTCCTTTTTGTGTTAAACTTTTTCCCAATTCTGTGCAGTTCTTTATTCCTGTTATTCACTAGAATAAATATCTCTCCTTCGTATTTGAAGATCATTCAAAGAGGGCCTTATTGTTAGTGATACTGCCATTTCTTTTGAGCATCATTCCTAGGCGATGTTGATAAACTGCTCAAAAAGCCAGATGTTGAACAATCAATGGTATTTACTGAGCACAAACTGTATGCAAAACACTGAATTAAGTGTTTGGGAGAGTGCAATACAATAAAGTTAGTAGACATGATCCCTCCAAGGAGCTTATGGTCAAGATGTCCATAAAAGAAGATGACATATCACAGCTTGGTAGACCTTCAGTTTCTGTATGAAATTTGTTACTTGATTGTTGCTAAATTCTGGGTTGCAAAATCTTTGTTTGTGTAAAGGATTTCCCTAGTTCAGACAGGTTTATAATCTTGGTTTCCTTCAGGTTTATCATCAGCTTTTATTACTGAAAAGCCATCTCATGCCTTATGATGAGGAATCAGGCACCGAGAAGGTAAGTGTTTTGTTTAAATTAATTCAGCAAGCAAGTAGCAGAGCTGGGACTAGAACCTGGGTTTCCTGATTCTTAGTCCTGTGTGCTTTTCCCCTTGGGCCACTCTGCTTTTCCCCAAGGTGATGGCTGCATTTCTTATGTGGTCACATAGTCCACATCCGTACATAAACGGAGCTGTTGCAAAAATTCACAAATCAAAGATATGGACTTTACATCTCTATGGGCTGTTAGGATCCAGCTGGGATTGCTAGTTTTTTGAGCACCAGGACATAAGTAAAGGGCCTCATCCTCCTTTGGCAGAAAAGATAAAATGAATGGATTGGAATCTTCGCAGAGTACTAGGTCCAAGGTCCGGTTCTCCTCTTGGAGAAACTGGGATGTGGGCCCAGGAAAGAAATAAAATTGCTTAGAGCTTTGGGAAATTAACTCAAGGATGAAAGTCAAAAGAGACTCAATGATCTCCAATCGTGCCCTCTGGACTAATAAATTCTAGGTAAAATTCAGCAAAATTCAGAATAATGCAGTCTACAACTATACCTCTCCCCTTCGAAGGTCTGCCAAACATTCCAGACTACCAAATCAAACAGAGCCAGCTAATGACGCCTCACCCATTTGACGTCTTCCCAGAATGCTGGCGGTGAAATAAAACATGCACTTGTATAAAGAAACCTCAACCCCTTGCTAAACTCTTATTTCTTAAGTCTCTGAACTCCTATGATGAAAATCCTTTCGTTCTATCAAAACTTCAACCCTCCAACGCCGTATCCGCTAAGTCACTTAATCACAGCTAGTTACCATGGTAACAGAGGCTTTTACAGACCGACTGAACAAGACCCGAGCGTGATCGGCTGCTTTCTCTCAAAATGGGTAAATATAAGTTCTCTCCCTTTCAAGCTTTCAGGATTTCATTCTTCTACATGCTTTGTGTTATTAAGTAGGATTTACTTTGGTAATGTTTTCCTTTGTTCCTTTTCCTTTCATCCGATCTTTCAAATGCCACCTTGCACTTTTCAGCCTATTAGTGAAGCACTATTGTTCACTCGATCTCAGGTGCTGGACCTGGCCAGATTGAATAGGCCCTGAGAGGATCAAACCACTGAAGCGGAGAGAGGAGAATATACAGGTCCCAAAGGATATGGTCCTTGCAAGCATTTTCTTCTTCCTCCTAATTTTCTGAACAACCCCGTCATGGACTTCAGTGCGGAAATTAATTGAATGCATCCAAGAATGGAGAATAAAAGTTCCCAAATTAAGTATGTATTTGATGTAGACCAGAGATTTGCTGAAAATGCTGCTTTTAGCCCGTACGTTTGGCAACTGTTACGGAGCGTATTTTGTATTTCTTCATTTTTAAGATCTAGGCTGCTGGTGGATTATTCAACTGGCTTTTAACTTGTTCTGTCTTCATCTTTATCTTTCATAACTTTATCTTTCTGAAGGGATCATTAGATGAGGAAGTCACTGCAATCTACCTTATTCATCCTTAAGAAATGTATCTTGAGTCACTCTAGCTTCAGCTCCTTAAGAACTACAAAGATCCTTTCTAGGTCTTACAATTTTACCTCACTGGGTTTGAAACATTCAGCTCCTAGTCAGCACTGGGGTTATGTTCTTGAAAAATGAGACTATACAAAACAACATTAAGTGAATCCAATTTCCCCAGGACAATTAACCTAAATAGAGGACATTGAGTTCTTTTTTTTCCCCCCTATCGAACAAAAGACATTATGTAGGTGTATACAATATTACTTTCAAATCATTTTAAACAGTTTAATGCTCTGATGATGATTGTGAAGCTCCACTGAGATGTAAGCTCACTATGGAAAGGAAATATATCTGTTATAGTGCTATATTGTACTCTCCCAAGAGCTTAGTGCAGTGCTCTGCACACAGTAGGAGCTCAATAAATGCAGTGGATTGATTGGTGGCACCAGAAGGTGGAAAATGTCCAATTTATCCAAACTAATCCTAGTCCTGATCTACCTACCCCTAGTAGCAGCGTGGCTCTATGGAAAAAGCCCAGGCTTGGGAGTCAGAAGTCAAGAGTTCTAATCCCGGCTCCACCACTTGTCAGCTGTGTGACTTTGGGCAAGTTACTTAACTTCTCTGTACCTCAGTTACCTCATCTGTAAAATGGGGATTGAGATTGTGAGCCCCAAGTGGTACAGGGACTGTGTCCAACACTATTTGCTTGTATCCACCCCGGTACTTAGAACGGTGCCTGGTACTTAACAAATATGATTAGTAATAGTAGTAGTAGTAGTAGTAGTAGTAAGTAGTAGTAGTAGTAGTATCTATTACTCCTACTGCTAGACATTTTCTCAATCATTTGTGTGGTGTTATTGTCTCATGTTGCTAGAAATGTACAGGAAATGCTGGTATGGCATTAGTATTGTATAAGCCACACTTGCTGTACCATACTGAAGCACGATTGTCTTCGGGTTACCTCAAAAATGGAAGCAATCGAACAATGTTATAGTATAATTTCATTCAATTTCAAATGAGTTTGTCCCCTAATAAATCTGTGCATAATAATGAAATAACATTGAACCGAGATGCCTCTAGAAATACCTGTATCTGCCACGGCATTAGTAAATTTTTTTTTTCTCCATATCAGTTCTAACAGTTCTTCCGTGTCCAGATGCTAAATATAAGTAGTTTCCATTTTCTGAGGTTCTGCTCTGGGGCTAGAATTAGGCTAGGGAAGGCGGTAAAGAGCTAGAAAAAAATATGATTTGTAGAGCAATTGAAGATAAAATAAAAAGAATGTGAGTGAATTCTTCCTGTTGTTTATTCGACAAAACACCAAGCTTTTTTCTTTGAATCTTTTGGTTAATCCATCAAAATAGGGATTGCTGACTGGAATCTTTGGGGTTTTGGGTGGTAGTGGGGGTGTGGTCAAAGTGGCAGGCACCATTTTACTTTTGGCCTCTTGCAATGACCTTCTCAAAGCCTCAGCTCTGAGTCTGAGTCCAATGGCCATTTGCTAAGCTAGCCTCTAATTTCTGGCTGCCTATATAAATGTGCCCCATTCCTGAAAATCTTCTTTATTATGTTTTAAATGTTTCTGCTTTTCTTCTTCTTAACTGCCCTTCTACTTACACTGAACAAATACCACTGTTACAATTATTGCTGTTATTGTTCTCTGGAAAGGCAAGGATAAGGAAACTCTGGGATCAGAAGAAGTTCAAGTTCACCAGGGCCCACCTTCCCCGCCACCAGCAGAGACCTTGCTAAAAGAGGTGTTTTAGCGTTCTGAACTATTCCTCAATGCTTCTTTCCACTGATTCGGTCCCTTCCAGCCATCTTGCTTTCATCAAGAGCCTAAATGTTGACGAGTAAGTCTTGGCTTACTCTGTAAGATTCTGTACCTGTGGGCACCAATTCCTCCATACTTTACCTCAGAAATCCAAAGAATAAATTCCCTATTAGACAGAGTCCTACATTCCTGTATTTACATCTGGCGGTTGGAAGCAAAAGTGGCCCAGAGCAGAGTACGCTCAAGTTTCAGAGGAGTACATCAAGGCTGCATTATGGGGTACACCCAGATCCCTATTGCGAGAAAAACTGAAAAAGAAAAACAAACAAAACAGATCCCGAACGTGTCTGCACAAGAGGATTTGGTATGTAGCCAGAACTAATTTGAAGAGTACAAAGCCAATGGGACACAGAGAGGTTAAAAGAGTTTCTCAAGTCCCAAAACTGAATCAACAAACAATGGCTGGAAAAGGACACAGGTGTGCTTATTTTCAGCCTAATCCCTTCAGCACTAGATATTCTTTTCTCTCATTAGATTTAATGCGTAGTTGTGTGTGCGTGAGTGTGTGTGTGTGTAAGATTTAAGTAGGAGTAGAGGGCCAAACAACACTGCTGTCCTGCTTGAACTTTCCCTACTGTGCCAATGGGGGTTTCAAAAGATTGGGTTTTTTTGTTTTGTTTTTATCGTTTTGTTTTGTTTTTATGGCATTTGTTAAGCTTACTATATGCAAGGCACTGTACTAAGCACTAGGGCAGATACAAGGTAATCAGGTTGGGTGCAGTCCCTGTCCCACATGGGGCTCACAGTCTTAATCACTATTTTACAGATGAGGTGACTGAAACATGGAGAAGTGAAGTGACTTGCCTATCACATAGCAGATGAGTGGCAGAGCTGGGATTAGAACCCAGATCGTTTTGACTCCCGGGGCGGTGACCTATCCACTAGGCCATGCTGCTTCTCCTTCAGTTTCCCCATTAATTTTTCCATGTCTCAAAAAAATTAGAAACTACGCTCAATCTGTGGCATTTTCTGAGCATTTACTGTGTGCCAAGCACTGTATTAAACACTTGGGAAAGTAAAGTAAGACGGAGTTGGAAGATGCAATCCCTGTCCGCAGGGAGTTTATAGCCTACAAGAGGAGACAACATCAAAGTAGATTATGGATAGACTGCATTATGGATAGGGAAAAGAGTAGAGTATAAGGATAGTTCCATGAGCAGTGAGGGGCTGAGCTTCCCTCAGTTTTATGCCTATGGAGAAGAGAGCAACTGAGCCCCATTGGAATTTAAAAGCGCAGTAAATTTGATGAAGTCAAGGCAGGGCTCTCAGGCTCCCATGAATGGGGAATTCATTCATTCATTCATTCATTCATTCATTCGTATTTATTGAGCACTTACCGTGCAGAGCACTGTACTAAGCACTTGGGAAGTACAAATCAACAAAATATAGAGACAGTCCCTACCCAACAACGGGCTCTCTTAGAGGCCTCTCAGGCTAGAATTAATTAATTAATGATGGTGTTTGTTAAGCGCTTACTATGTGCCAAGCACTGTTCTAAGTGCTGGGGTGGATACAAGGTAATCAGGTTGTCCCCCGTGGAGCTCACAGTCTTCATCCCCATTTTACAGATGAGGTGACTGAGGGACAGGGAAGGGAAGCGACTTGCCCAAAGTCACACAGCTGACAAGTGGCGGAGCCAGGATTAGAACCCATGACCTCCAACTCCCAGGCTCGGGCTCTTTCCACTGAGTCATGCTCCTTCTCTAAGATCGTTGGCCCTTCTGGGTTTGGGAAGGTAAGGTCACCGAGAGCAACAAGGGTCCTGTTCTGTGTCCCTCCTTTCTTCTCACTATGGAAATAGCAGCAGTCTACCATTATCTTTTAAAATGTTATTTGTTAAGCGCTTACTATATGCTAAGCACTGCAGTAAGCACAAGCTAATCAGGTTGGACACGGCTCCTGTCCCGCATGGGGCTCATAGTCTTAACCTCCATTTTACAGAGGAGGTACAGAGAATACCAACAACAATAATAACAATAAAAATGGCATTTATTAAGTATTTACTACGTGCCAGGCACTGTACTAAGTGCTGGGGTGGATACAAGCCATTTGAGTCAGACACAGTCCCTGTCTCACGTGGGACTCACGGTCTCAATCCTCATTTTACAGATGAGGAAACTAAGGCCCAGAGAAATGAAGTGACTTGCCGAAGGCCACACAACAGACAAGTGACGGAGTTGGGATTCGAACCCATGGTCTTCTGATTCCCAGGACTGTGCTCTATCCACCATGCCGTGCTGCTTAGTACCGTCTTGGGTACTGAATAAGTGCTTCACAAGTACCATAATAATTTTTATCAGTTCAATCAGGGAAAATGAAATGGGGAAAGAGGTGGCATAAGAAAAACTGTATCCCTGGGGCTGTTTTTAGCCCTGCCCAATCCTGCTAGTAGGTACATAATTTAGTTTCTTCCTTCCCACCCTTCTGAAAGCCCAGAGAAACGTGGAGGCTAGAGTGTTACTCCTATCTGCCACCAAAAATTATTTTTTTACAGCTATTTTCATGTCTATCAAAGAACAGGCATTTTCATGGACAGTAGCGAATGCCACTTGTCCTTGAGCAAAATCCCTAATTTCTTGAGTTTCCCCTTGTTCACCTGCTAATTGGGCATAAAAACACTAACCTGTATAATTTGGATGTGGTGTAAAATCACTAATTATAGTTGGCAACATCCTGTAGTTTGCATGCTTTATGACTGTTATAGCAGATAGCTCCTGTGGCCTGTTTCTTTGGTTTAATATTTCACTCCCACTCACACAAAACCTAAGAAATGCTGGTGGAGTTTCCCGATGGAAAAGCTCGGTGATCCATTTCGGAAACAAATTGAGTGAGAGCAGTCCTGGCTGGACTTGTTTTTACCAGTTTATGAGGAATCCTGTGGAAATGTAAAATCGCTATTTTTTGTTTCCGGATGCCTGGCTGTCACTAATCTCGAGAGCTCACCGTAGTAAGAAGCAAAATTGCTTCCTAGTAAAAATGATAGGATCTTGATTTGTTGTCCTAACCACATTGTGCTGTCTTGTGATTCAATATGGCTATTAAATCTAGACCAGCGCATCGGGATAACCATCCTTGAGTCGTTGGAAAATGGCACATCATTATTTCTATATTACTTTTTCATATTCTTTGGGGATCAGGCTGTACTACAAAAAGTAACATGCTGTTCTTTTGGTTTCAAACGCAGGAATGGAAGGCACCCAGAGAGCTCCTCTTGAAGGCCAAAGGCAGTTGTGGAACTGTGATGAAATCGTTTAGCCTAATATCAGTAGGTTTGCAGGAGTGAAATTGTGAAATTCACTTGGGGAACTAACAGTGCGGTGAGGGCTGAGTTAAGCTGATTTTGAAATCAAGAGGGTTCAAGCTGTGGGTGGAACCAAAGTGTATTATTAAAAGGAAGCTCAGACTATTTCCCTTTCATCTTTAGCCATGTAAACTTTGTATAAAGTTCTAAGGAGACTATATTCCCCTACTTTGTAACCATGTGGGTGTGCCCTTAGTCTCCAAACTGTTTTAATTCCACAGATGTAGAAATCTAATAGCAAGGCTGCCCCTCTATTTGCAGATACTGTTTTGAAGTTAGTGTTTTGAAGCGAATGGGGGTCACACCTATTCCACAGTGGAACGGGGTGGAGGAAAGAAAAATTAGCTGGAAACAAAGCCTTTGTCCATTTGAATCGAAGGGATTCTGGGAGAGTTCTCTCTAGGATGCTATGTTGGAAAGAGCCCGGGCTTTGGAGTCAGAGGTCATGGGTTCGAATTCCGGCTCCGCCACATGTCTGCTGTGTGACCTTGGGCAAGTCACTTCACTTCTCTGCACCTCAGGTACCTCATCTGTAAAATGGGGATGAAGACTGTGAGCCCCACGAGGACAACTTGATCACCTTGTATCCCCCCCCCAGCGCTTAGAACAGTGCTCTGCACATAGTAAGCGCTTAACAAATGCCATCATTATTATTATTATTATTATCTTTGTTAGCAAATGTACCTGAACACCTGCTCAGGTACAATATCTGAGGAAGTACCCATGAAAACCCTGCTCACACCCCACCTGACCACCCACAAACATAGAATATTCCTCATCGGTCCTGGAGCAAGTGAGGGGAAAGAGCAGTGTGGCCTAGAAGAAAGATCAAAGGCCTGGGGAGTCAGAGGTCCTGGGCTCTAACCCCAACTCTGTCAGTTGCTGGACCTTGGGCAAGTCACTTTACTTCTCGGTACTTCAGTTCTCTCATCTGTAAAATGGAGATTAAGACCGTGAGCCCCAGGTGGGACAGGGATGGCAGCGTGCCTCGGTGGAAAGAGCAAGGGCTTTGGAGTCAGAGGTCATGGGTTCAAATCCTGACTCTGCCGATTGTCAGCTGTGTGACGTACTTCTCTGTGCCTCAGTTCCCTCATCTGTAAAATGGGGATTAAGACAGTGAGCCCCGCATCGGACAACCTGATCACCTTGTATCCCCACAGTGCTTAGAACACTGCTTTGCACATAGTAAGCACTTAACAAATACCATCATTATTATTAAGCACTTAGTACAGTACTCTGCACACGGTAAGCGCTCAATAAATACGATTGAATGAACGAACCTAACTTGTATCTACTGCAGTGTCTAGTACAGTGCCTGGCATTTAGACTGTGAGCCCACTGTTGGGTAGGGACTGTCTCTATATGTTGCCAATTTGTACTTCCCAAGCGCTTAGTACAGTGCTCTGCACATAGTAAGCGCTCAATAAATATGATTGATGATGATGATAGTAAGCACTTAACAAATACCATTACAAAAAAAAGGGGGTTCCTACTGATGCCAACAACTTTCTGGACTTTGTACCTATAAGACTGAGGGCCAGCTTCTTCTTATGATGCCAACAAAAATATCCTCTCCCGTAGGCTGGAAGTGGTAAGAGCAGGGGTAGCAGAAAGTTTCTCTTCTCACCCGACCCAGCCGCTACTGGGCTTCTTTCTAGGTGCTCAGGAAGAAATTTATCTCCATCTGAAGTTACACAATTTAACTATGGAAAACCAGTTCATAATAAAATACTTATATTTAAAAAACTTGTAAAATTACATTTATTTCCTCTTCACTCCATCCAAGATACCATCGCTTTTTCCTAGATCTCAACCCAAATTCTGTGCTTTGCTCTGAAAACCTCTTTTTTATGGTATTCGTTATGCACTTACTATGTGCCAGGCACTGCTCTAAGCCCTGGGGTAGATACAAGGTAATCAGGTTGGACACAGTTCATGTCCCACATGGGGTTCACAGTCTTAATCCCCATTTTTTACAGGTAACTGAGGCCCAGAGAAGTGAAGTGAGTTGCCCAAAATCACACAACAGACAAGTGGCAGAACAGGGACTAGAACTCATGTCCATCTGATTCCCAGACCCATGCTCTATCCATTAGACCACACTGCTTCTCTTGTTTTGACTTCCCCATGAAATATTAATATCCATCCAACCCTCTACTGCAGGTCTGGTAATCCATTCCTAAGCAGTCATATGGCTTTTGGGGTACAAAGTACGACTAATACTAGTATTTTCCCAGTTCGAAGCCCTGGAAAAGAAAACATAGGTGGGAATCAGGCATGATCACTGTCCCTTGGGAGACTCACAATCTGAAAAGACAGTACTTTTAAAGGTGAGGAAACTGAGGCCCAGAGAAGTTAAATGACTTGCCCAAGGTCACAGAGAAAGCAAGTAGCAGAGCGACGATTGAAATTATTTGGAGTCCAAGCTGAGCATTTTAGTAACAGCAGGATTTACTTATAGATCTTACAGTAATTCAACATTTCGTTGTGAGGAACCTGTATTTCTAACTATCCCTCTTGCCTCGTCAAATGCAGAGTTGAACGAGCGGGTTCTGTTCATTCTGACTTGGTGACCTTTCATTGTCAAAGACAAAAACAATTCATGAATGAGATTACCTACTACTGGACTTGGGGTTTTTTTAATCCATATATGGTTTTGAGACAGAAATAATGATTCCACTGAGTTAGCATTGAACTGATTAGAATTAGACTGGCAGAGATTTCCACAATTCTCAATAATCGCACATTGATTACTTAGAAAGAGAAGGAAAAAATAGCTTTTCCTAGATCTCTCTCCCTTTATAGGAGCTTCATTTCTTTGCATAGAGTCATTAGGTATTTCGTTACACAGGAAAAGAATCTAAAAAAAGGTATACGTACCGTTTGAGGAAAAAGAAGCTTTGTTATGAAAGTGTTCTCAATTTTTTTCTGAACCTAAGATAGTGTAAGGTGAAAATCATTTATACAAGATCTAAAATGCCAATATCTTTACCAGCACAAAGCTATTAAATGTAAATGTTTGTAGTCTCACAAAAGTTAATAAACTAGAGAAAAGAGAGTGCTAGTTGCATACTTTAAAATAACTTGTCAAAACTGAAAGCTCCTTTTGGGCAGGGAACAGGTCTACCCACTTTATTGAACTGGACTCTCCCCGGCACTTAAAATAGTGCTCTGTATATGATAGCCTGTTTTTGGGCAGGGACCATCTCTATATGTTGCCGACTGATACTTCCCAAGTACTTAGTACAGTGTTCTGCACACAGTAAGTGCTCAATAAATATGACTGAATGAATAAGTTCTCAATAAATATGAATTGGTTTATTGACAATTTAGCTAAGAAAGCTGCCCCTTTTCTTTCCTCATCTGTAAAATGGGGATATACATATATGTATATATGTTTGTACGTATTTATTACTCTATTTATTTATTTATTTTACTTGTACATATCTATTCTATTTATTTTATTTTGTTAATATGTTTTGTTTTGTTCTGTCTCCCCCTTCTAGACTGTGAGCCCACTGTTGGGTAGGGACTGTCTCTATATGTTGCCAACTTGTACTTCCCAAGCACCTAGTACAGTGCTCTGCACACAGTAAGTGCTCAATAAATATGACTGATTGATTGATTGATTGATTTGTGAAATAGTCATATTGTGTTTATAAAAACTACCAAATGTAAACTGATTGAGAGGGTAAAAAAAAAAAAACATGATTCAAGTATAAAGAAAACAGGATGTTCTTTGTCAAGAAATGGGAAATGGTTACGTTAACTAGTGCAAAATAGAAAAGTGGTTTTCTTGTTACCTTTGCAAAACCCTGTGTGAACAGCAGGAGATTTAAAGGAAATTGGGGAAGCTAGAAGGATAGGAAGAGGAATTAGGAAATTAAAATTCAGTGTCAGCATGGAGGCTACTTAGATGAGGTGTCCTTCCAGAGAGCACAGAAAAGAGGCCATTTAGTTAGCAGCAGGAAAAATATTAGAATCTTAAGATATTGATTTCTGTGAGCCGATTGTTGGGTAGGGACTGTCTATTTGCCGATTTATACTTCCCAAGTGCTCAGTACAGTGCTCTGCACACAATAAGTGCTCAATAAATGTGATTGAATAAGTGAATGATTTCTGGAAAGACCTAGAATATGGACATTTGAAGATATCGGCAAACATGTCATTAAAACCATTGTGACACTGTTAGAATTGGAGCCCTGACTCCTTTTGTTCAAAAACAATATCACTGCAACTATTATTGCAAATATTATGGCAAGATTTGTGCCTTCAACTAGCATGGACCTGGCTTAGATTTTTAAAAATGTCAGACCGTCTGTCCTGAGGCAAGTGGAAATCATATTCCTTTTTTTCAATTTTCAAAACCTCAATAGTTCCCACAACTTCACTGGAGGCAAGTGTTAAAACCAACTTGCAGATTTGCTCGTTGACTTTGATATTTATTAAATGGATGAAGCCAGCGACCTATCCCTTATAGGTTTAAGGGTCAATTTTATCATGACTGAAAAAGTGGAGACTGGTTAAGGCAGTCAATATTCCTTCAACTGGTATGATATTTCAGAAGTTCTTTTCTCGAAGTTCTTTTGAAAAGCTATATGGTCTAGTGGAAAGAGCATGGACCTGGAGGCAAGACCTGGGTTCCAATTCCGGCTCCACCACTTGTCTGCTGTGTGAACTTGGACAAATCACTTGACTTCTCTGCTCCTCAGTGACCTCATCTGTAAAGTGGGATTAAGACTGCGAGTCCCATGTGGGCCATGGACTGTGTCCAACCTTGTTTTTACCCCAGTGCTTACAACAGTGTCTGGCACATAGAAAGTGTTCGACAAATACCATTTAAAAAAGGAAAAAGTACTGATAGAGCTACTAGCAATTGCCTTAGTGACAATTTCAGTGAAAAAGCATCACTGAGAATTAAGGCATAATTTAGGGTATAGTTCATTTGAAAAAATAATTAAAATGTCACTTAAAAGTGAGGCTTGCACTGAGGATTGAATTCTGCCTGTTACCAGTTATAGATCATTCAGTACCAGGAATAGCTGTTAGGTAACAAGGAAAGAACACATGTGCCTTGTAATACTTAAAATAGCCTAGATGAAGTGACTAAGCAGTCAATGAGTAAAGAGAGACAAAACCATTCAAGTAACTTTTAAATTGAAAGATTATTAAAATACCGTTGTTTGAAAGGCTTGTTTGGATTTTTTTTTAAACGATGGGGAGTTAGTAGACTTCTCCTGGGTGGGATTTTTGCCAACTGGAGACCTTTTCTGTGGAGTTACAGCCTTTATAGCACTCCTCAGTTGCCTAGGATCTGATTATTTCATTTTTAAATGATCTGGGTCTCCCTCTTCTTTCCTCTTCCCTTCAGCCTTTATTAGTCATTTTGCTTTTTAGGTGGAACAATAGAGAAGAAGCAAAACTCAAATCAGTCAAATGGGCTTTTTGATAGTTGCTCTGATAAATGGCTTAGTGGGGAATGAGTTTGAAGCTGTTGGCTAAAATAAAGGATTTGCATTATTATGTTGGATTGATTTAATCCCGGCTCCGCAGTTTGTCTGCTGGGTGAACTTGGGCAAATCACTTAATGTATCTGTGCCTCAGTTCCCTCATCTGTAAAATGGAGATTAATACTGCGAGCCCCCTGTGTCTCATGAACAGTATCCAAACTGATTAGCTTGTAACTACCCCAGTGAGTAGTACAGTGCCTGTAAGTGCTTAAGAAATACCATTAAAAAAAAAAGATTAAAAGAATGTTAGCTTCTCATGGGCAGAGAACGCATCTACCAACTCTACTGTATTGTTCTCTCCCAAGCCCCTAATATAGCCCTTGACACACAGTAAGCGCTCAATATTTATGATTGATGGATTGATTTCCATTACTCCTCACCGTACAGTGGAGGCTAACTGGGAGCTGGCTGTATTTTTCCCAGGAACCCTATCCCTCTCCCACTTCGTTTTTCCACAGAACTGTAATCGAGTCTCCCGTCGAAATCAAAGTAAGCACCTCAGGTCTCGGTCCTTGAATTTCCAGTGTGTTCTGAAGTGGGTCTGAAGGCCAACCAGTGATTATGGAGTAATCTACAAACAATAGCCCCACGCGGGACAGGGATTGCATCCAACCTAACTAACTTGCCTCTACCCCAGCACTTAGAACAGTGTTTGACACCTAGTAAGAGCTTAATAAATACCATAAAGAAAATGGCCATTCCTGAATGGGAAAAATGTAGTTTGGAAGTAATGATTTGGGGAGCTAAGTGGCTCAGTGGAAAGAGCCCGGGCTTGGGAGTCAGAGGTCATGGATTCTAATCCTGGCTCCGCCACTTATGGGCTGTGTGACTTTGGGCAAGTCACTTAACTTCTCTGTGCCTCAGTAACGTCAGCTGTAAAATGGGGATTAAGACTGTGAGCCCCACATGGGACAACCTGATCACCCTGTATCCCCCCAGCACTTAGAACAGTGCTTTGCACATAGTAAGCGCTCAACAAATACCATCATTATTATTATTATTATTATTATTGGGACCTGAATAGCATTAGGCTTGCTCCGTGAGGGAGCACCCAAGTGTTGACAAAATAAGGTTTTTTGCAGCCTCATCCCATTCCTCCTGCCTGTGAATTTGCTCCAGGAACTCTGACATCAGGAGAGGTCTCATTCCCAACCTCCACTCCCCAAGTCTGCTGCCCTTCTGGGGAAGCTCGGCGTGGTCTCCAGAGTCTCGGCAGGCTGGGGTGCTCTGAGGTGGGCATTTCTGCCAGCAGCTGTCAAATGGGCAAGCTTCCCAGCTAATCAGCAGGGCCGCACGAGGATGCAATCCAATGCCAAGACTGAGGTCTGCTCTGTCTGGCCTCTCGTCTTTCAGCATTGAGGTGCTGGATTGCGACAAAGTGTTAGCAGCTAATCTCCCTAACAGTAACTGGCTAACATGTCACATAACATCATTGACCGCAAGACCCAGATGGGATTGCCATATTTTTTTTTTTCCTGACTGCCATTAGGTCTGTTCTGGGTGAAATAGAAGTAGCATAGCCTATAAAAAGCAGTGTGGTCTAGTGGAAAGAGAACAGGCCCGGGAGCCAAAGACCCTAGGTTCTACTTCTTTACCTGTCTGCTGTGTCACCTTGGGCAAGTCATTTAACTTCTTTGAGCCTCAGTTTCTTCATCTGTAAAATGAGGATTAAAGCCTACTCCCTCCTAATTAGACTGTGAGCCCCAATTGGATGGGGACTATGTCCAACCTGATTATCTTGAATTCAGTACAGTGCTTAGAACAAAGTAAGCACTTAACTAACACTATCATTCAAGTGTTTGCCAGAAGAAGTGTTGGGAAGAAAAATATTGCTTTCTTTTTGCTAGAGGCAATCCCCGAACGCTTTGCTTTGCCAGACCCTCATAATTCCCTTCCCCTGACAAAATTTATGCTTATGTTTATGGTACTTGTTAAGCGCTTTCTATATGTTAGGCACTGTACTAAATGCTGGGGTAGAGACAAGCTAATCAGGTTGGACATGGTCCATGTCCCTCATAGGGCTCATAGTCTTAATCCCCATTTTAAAGATGAGAGAACTGAGGAACAGAGATGTTAAGTGACTTGCCCAAGTTCACACAGCAGGCAAGTGGCGGAGCTGGGATTAGAAACTATAGCCTTCTGACCACCAGGCCTGTTGTGCTCTGTCTACTAGGGCATTCTGCCTCTCAAAACTTGTCTATTGTATTTCCATTTCTTTGGCTTTGGGCAAGTCACTTAACTTCTCTGCGCCTCAGTTACCTCACCTATAAAATGGGGATTAAGACTGTGAGCCCCAAGTGGCCCCATGTGGCTGATTGTGGCTGATTACCTTGTATCTCCCCCAGTGCTTAGAACAGTGCTTGGCACTTAGTAAGCACTTAACAAATACCATCATCATGTCAAAAAGCCATGCCAGTTAACGTAAAGCAAAACGGGTGGCCCACCTGAGCAGATAAGAAATAATAAGCCCCTTAAATTCACTCTGAGATTTACAGTTAATATAGTCTCCAGGAAACCAAAACATTTCTGTGCATTATCAGGAAAGCTACAATTTAGCTCTAGGGCTTGGTAAGTTAGCTCTATTTTTGGAACAAGGAAACAGAATCATAACAAAAAACATCCAAATGACTGCTCTTGGTACGTTTTTTTGGTAAAACCTAATGGGGAAGTCTGCTCCAGTGGGCTTAATAACAACAGTTCCAGTAGCTAGGGACTCAAGTGCTATTTCCCCTTTTAAAATTTTAACTATTCCTCCTCTGTTCTCTGGCTGGTTGCCTCCCCACTCCCACTCATAACCTCCACAGGCACACATACACCGATGACTTTTGGCCAACTTCTCTTGCCCCAGACATTCACAAGCTACTTCTCTCCCTGACAGAGTTGGGGGCAGAAGAGGGACGGCAACGGTGAGAGGATTCATCGGGCCGTACGTGAGCATCTCATCCGAAGAAGTCAGCCAATCCGAAGCTATATGGACAGCAACCCTGACAAAGCCCTTTGCATTTTTATTTTATTGCCCTAAGCAGCACTGTAAACAAAGTTTACAATTATTTCTAGTTATGCCTCAAAATATTTGGGTTAAGTTGTTTCTCACAATTCCCGGATCCTTCCCTTTCTTCTCCAACCAAATGACCACCTTTCTGGTCCAGGAATTTGTCATAACCTGACTCGACAACTGCATCAGCCTCCTTGGTGAACTCCCAGCCTGCAGTCTTTCAACTTTCTAATCAATCAATCATAATTATTGACCACTTCCTATATAAAGAGCACTGCACTGAGCGTTTGGGAGAGTTGAATACAACAGAATTAGCAGACAGATTCCCTGCTCAAAATGAGCTTACAGTCTCCAGACCGTAATTACTCTGCTGCCCCAATCATTTTTCTAAAATGTCATTCTGTGCTCATCTGCCTACTCTTCAAAGCTTTCCCATGGTTTCCCACACTCCTCCGCTTCAAGCAGAAACTTCTGACAGGTGGCTTTAAGGCATTCGATCTACTCTCTCCCTCCAAATTATACACTCTCTTCTCACACTACACCCAGCTCTCACTCTTTGTTCCTCTCAAACTAATCTACTGATTGTTCCTAGTCGTCATCTTTCATCTGACACCTTGCTCACGCTCTCCCAGATCATCGTGGGCAGGGCATGTGTCTGTTTATTGTTATACTGCACTCTCCCACATGCTTAATACAGTACTCTGCACACAGTAAGCTCCAATATATATGATTGATTGATTGACTAATTGCCTGGAACCAACTCCTCCTTCACATTTCTCCCCATTCCATCAGTTCTTCTGAAAGCACTTCTGTGCCACCTAAGCATTTAAATACTCATAACCTCCGCCCGTATCTCACATATTCTATTCTTCCTATCTGTAATTTATTTTAATATCTATCTCTACTAGTTTGTAAGCACCTTGGAAGTAGGTCACATATACTAATTGTATTGTAGCCTCCCAAGCACTTAGTATAGTGCCTGCCCACGGAGATGTTTGATAAATTCTACTGGTGACTGAATTTATTCCTATTTTCTAGGTGAGTGAATCGATGTGCAGAAACTCTCCCAAGCACGTAGTAAATGCTCAATAAATACCATTGATGGTGATGATGACTTGCCCAAGGAAATAAGAAGCCAAGAGGCAGAGGGTGGATTGTAAGAGAACAAATAGTTAGTAGAAAGTAACTCTGAAAATAGGTAGTTACTGTTAGTCCAAGAAGAAGGAAGAAAACAACTACCTCTTTGAAGTGACTTCTAAATTGTACCATTGCCATGAATAAAAGTGATCCAAAGGAGCACTAATCATTATTACTTCACAAGAATAAACCCCATGGAAAATCTAAGAGGCAGAATTTGATCATTTTGGTATTTTTGTTCATATCCTGAGATCACTTACTAAGAATCATTTAATAAGTGCTGTTATTATGAGGAAATTAAATTTAAGAAAATTCTTGTTATACCTCTTCACACTTTAATATAAAAAAATTAGTCATAAAAGAAGCCATAATGACATCTAGATAGAAATTGGTTTCTAATGTTGCATGAGAAAATTTTCCTTGTAAGTCTCAGTGTTTTTCATGTTTTTACATTACTAAACATAGAATTATGATCATAACTTAACATACATAAGAGTGAATTAAATGGTTAATTAAATTTTGTACAGCGCAATACCTAAATTGCTCAATATACATTCCTAGGAAAATTCAATAAACTCTAGATTTTATTTTTAGAAAAGTGTTAAGTCTTCTTCTCAATGCCAAGGTCTCTTTCTTTGCAAATTCAATTATCTTTTTGATCCTAATGTATTTGCAGTTTATTCAAAATACCCAAAGCCTCACCATCTTGATGAAGAAGATGATGAGGAAGGCAACTAAGTAACCGTGAATTTGGGGATTTTTTATTTCCTTACTCTTTTGAAGAGGTTTTCCGGCTTATTTCTATGACAATCACGAAGCCCATTGTTGGATAGGGACCGTCTCTACATGTTGCCAACTTGTACTTCCCAAGCGCTTAGTACAGTGCTCCGCACACAGCACAGTAAGTGCTCAATAAATATGATTGAATGAAAATCCAGGTGGCAGGTCATATTCTGCCCTCAGCTGATTAAAACACAAAGGGTCACTTGAAATTCCATTTATTTTAAAAGTTAGTAAAAATAACATGCTAATGAAACAGCAATAAGATTCTACTGAAGGTATATAATTACCAGTTTCACAGGGGCGAGTGAGCTTTTTGAGCTGCACTACAATCCCTCTGGCTTGATCAAATTCTTGACTGATACCTTGCACTGGCTCTCCACTTCAGGTTCCCCATCCCGCATCACCCTGGGGCTGTGGTCCAGACTCTCCTTGCAGCAGCATGGCAGGAAGGACAGTCCCAGGAGCAGCCCAAAGTTGCCGCACAATTTAGAACATCGGGAATTTTCTCCGGTGCTGACTGAGCTGTGGGGAGACCAGAATCCTGCTCGATAGCCACAAAACCCATTTGCTCTCTTGGTTTTCCCTTCGGTATTGATTCTTACCCTGCCTGGTCTTTTAGGAAAGCAGGGTGGCCTAGTGGAAGGAGTTCAGGCCTGGAAGTCTGAGGATCTGGGTTCTAATCCCAGCTCCACCGCTTACTCCCTGTGTGACTTTGGGCAAGGCACTCCGCTTGCCTGTGCCTCAGTTCCCTCATCGGCAAAATGGGGATTCAGTGCCTGTTCTCCCTCCTACTTAGGCTGTGAGCTCCATATGGGACCGGGCGGGAGGGGTTCAAAGTCACTTAGAAATAATGCCCCAGATCTCCTGATTTCTAGGTCTGTGCTCTTTCCATTAAGCCCAAGCCATAGGGTGCAGCGGGTGGCAACTCAATCCTCAATTATCATAGTGACAGGAGTCAGAGTTATTACTTCAAGTAAGCCAGTGGCATTCCACTTGGCGTGGTCAGGACAGTGTCCCCCAGGTAGAAAAGGGATTGTGTCCAACCTATCTTATAGCTATCTGAGCGCTTAAAACGATGCTTGAATTAATCCCCATTTTACAGATGAGGTAACTGAGGCCCAGAGAAGAGAAGTGATTTGCCCAAAGTCACACAGCTGACAAGTGGCGGAGCCGGGATTTGAACCCATGGCCTCTGACTCCCAAACCCAGTCTCTTTCCACTGAGCCATGCTGCTTCTCTGGATGTCCTGAACGTCTTTGTAGAAAGCTAATCCGAGCAGCAGAGTGGAGTAGGGACTGGAGTTGGGGGAGCCCAGAGGTTGGGAGGTCAGCAAGAAGGCTGATACAGTCATCTAGGTAGGAGAGGATGAGTGATTGTAATCACATGGCAGCAGTTGGGATGGAGAGGAAAGGCCGGAACTTCGTGGTGTTGTGAAGGGGGGACTGACGGGATTTGGGGATGGATTGAAAACGTGGGCTGAATGAGAGAGGGGAGTCAAGGATGATGCCGGGGATACAGGATCGTGAGACGGGAAGGATGGTGGGGCTGGTGTCCACGTTCTCAGGTGCAGGGCCACCCCCGGATGGTCCCGGCATGGGGACACCATGGGATCATTGCAAGCCCAACATGCCGGGACAATGTGCGCGGCCTGGGACTAGCACAGCCTGGGACTATCACGAGGGGCCATCACATGCGCTACACAGGGCAACCACGAGCGCGGTACGAGCCTGTCACGTGGCAATCATGCAGCGGTCGTGTGATGGTCACGTAGCGATCATGCGCATGGCACAGGGTGATTGCATGGCGATCACGTCTCTGTGCATCAGTTACCTCATCTGTAAAATGGGGATTAAAACTGTGAGACCCCATAGGTCAACCTGATTACCTTGGACCTACCCCAGTTCTTGGAACAGTGCTCAGCATATAGTAAGTGCTTAACTAATACCATTATTATTATTATTATTATTATTCAGGAAGTAGGTAGGAAGTTAGGATAGAATGACTCATCTGATGGTAATAAATAAAAATCCAAGTCATTTTTGTTCTGCTTTTCTCCTTTCTCTCGATTTAACCCCCTCTTCTGGTGTTGCTATTTCAAAATCATTTGAAATCATTTTCATTGTCATTCAGGGAAACTAAAAAAAATTGTCCTGAGACCTCACGCCAGTTTTGAGGTGTCAGTACATTTTAAAATGCATTTTAAGTGACATCAAAATCACCTCGGCCTTCCGGTGGATCGGGCCAAGTCTAGCGAAAAAGTAGAGGATGGGGACAATTTTCCAGCCAACTGAAACGCAAAAAGGATGCAATTTGCATTATCCAGCTCACTGATGTTGGGTTTTTTCTTTCCTTTTAAATCGCCGCTGTACTGGACCCAGATCTCGATTTCATTTTGCTAGTATGGCTTTGACCTTGAGATGGCATTTTCCCTTAGAAATGGGAACCAAGTGGTCGGTCGAGGCATCAGGGAATCTTTAGAATAATAATAATAATGATGATGAGGGTATTTGTTAAGCGCACTGTTCTAAGCGCTGGGGAGGTTACAAGGTGAACAGGTTGTCCCACGGGGGGCTCACAGTTTTAATACCCATTTTCCAGATGAGGTAACTGAGGCCCAGAGAAGTGAAGGGACTTGCCCAAAGTCACACAGCTGACTGTTGGAGGAGCCGGGATTTGAACCCATGACCTCTGACTCCAAAGCCCGGGCTCTTTCCACTGAGCCAGGCTGCTTCGCATGTGATGGTTCCTCAGCACCTCCTGGCAGGCCACTTGTTTCCCCACGGCACTTCAGCTGAGTCCTATCGCTGCCAAATAACCCTGGTTTCAGCCAGGCAGTCAGCATCGTATCACAAATGACCTCTGCGTAGTAGCTTGTTCTTTTTCTTTGCCAGTAATGAAGCAATGACACATATTAAAGGCGTTATGAACTGCCATGGTAAGGACAGCACATGACTACCATTTATCAATCAACAGTACTTACTGAGCAAAAACCACTTGCAAAGCCCTGCCCCGGTGCAATTCATTCGATTGTATTTATTCATTCATTCACTCATTTATTCAATCGCATTTATTGAGCACTTACTGTGTGCTGAGCACGGTACTAAGCGCTTGGGAAGTACAAGTTGGCAACATATAGAGACAGTCCCTACCCCACAACGGGCTCACAGGCTAGAAGGGGGAGACAGACAACAAAACAAAACATGCGGACAGGTGTCAAGTCGTCAGAACAAATGGAATTAAAGCTAAATGCACATCGTTAACAAAATAAATAGAATAGTAAATATGTACAAGTAAAATAAATGGAGTAACAAATCTGTACAAACATATATAGTGCTTACTGTATGCAGAGCCCTGTACTAAGCGCTTGGGAAAGTACAATACAGCAATAGAGAGACAATCCCTGCCCAGAATGAGCAGTCCAATGGGAGAGATGGCAGGCGGGCCTAAATCAATTGATCTGACATGATGAAGAGGGAAAGTCTAGATATTGTAAGCCCCTCGAGGGCAGGGATCATGTCTACTCACTCTATTGTACTTCCTCAAAAGCTCAGTATGGTGCTCTGCACCCGGTAAGTGCTCAATAAATATCACTGATTGATAGATCAGACAAAATAATAATAGTAATAACGATGGGATTTATTAAGCACTTACTATGTGCAAAGGACTGTTCTAAGCACTGGGGAGGTTACAAGGTGATCAGGTTGTCCCACGGGGGGCTCACAGTCTTAATCCCCATTTTCCAGATGAGGTAACATATTTTGAATCCATGAACAGTCCTAGAGAGAAAACATGGACTCCCTTCTCATGAAGCAAGTGCTTTTCTGGGTCCATGATGATGATGGCATTTATTAAGCTCTTACTATGTGCAAGGCACTGTTCTAAGTGCTGGGGAGGTTACAAGATGATCAGGTTGTCCCACGGGGGGCTCACAGTCTTAATCCCCATTTGACAGATGAGGTAACTGAGGCTCAGAGAAGTGAAGTGACTTGCCCAAAGTCACACAGCTGACAAGTGGCAGAGCCAGGATTTGAACCCATGACCCCTGACTCCAAAGCCCGGGCTCTTTCCACTGAGCCACGCTGCTTCTCTTAGAACCTTCTGAAGCCCTAGATTCATCAACTGTTCCAACTGCAAATGGATCTATTTGTCCAGCAGCAGTTTAATTGACTTTCATTTGAATTTTGAGCTTTGAAATCTGTAATGTGGTTTTGTCAGTAACTCTAAATTTCCCATCACCATATTTTTATTATTAGCCTGAAAAAAATACAGAATACAGTGTTGGAGGGATTTCTACACTGAATAGAATTTTGAATTGTCTATCTTTTCTATAATGTGCTTTTTACTGTACTGTGTGTGCATTTTAACAGTTCTTAAGGATCAAAGGTTGGGTTACCCCCATCAAGATCTGGATATCCTGAATCGCACTTGATACGCTTTCACTCTGGAAACTCGGTTATACGCCAGAAAGTGACTTCAGACCATTCTGACTAAAATGCTGGCATCAAAAACAATGATGCCCCGATATATCTCAGTGAAAAACAAATTAACTCTTCCTTAAGTCACATTTTCCAGTGTATTCGATCCCTGGATAAAATGGGGGGAGTTTTTACCAAAGCTGAAAAAATGTAGAGCAATATAATCATAGAAAAGTTCCATGAAGAAGAAACAAGAACTTTAAATCCTTAGTTTGAAATCCTGTAATATATATTGGTGATGGAATTTTAAAGATATTTTAATGCAACTGTTCTCTGATCCCTAATAATCCTGCTGCTGACGAAGAGGAATATATAACTGAGTTCCAAAGGCATTCATGAGTTTCCCTAAATCACGCCATGTTCAAGAGTACAGGAATTTAGACTGTGAGCCCACTGTTGGGTAGGGACTGTCTCTATATGTTGCCAACTTGTACTTCCCAAGCGCCTAGTACAGTGCTCTGCACACAGTAAGCGCTCAATAAATATGATTGATTGATTGATTGAATTTGCTTCAGTGAGGCGAAGGAGGGATAACCACTTGTATGATTTCAGGAGCTACTTATTAGTCCCCTAGAGATATTAAGAAACAGCAAGTAAGACAGCAGAGAGGGCCCTAGGAATGACAACAGAAAGGACAGTGGCTGTGAAGTGCTCACAAGGCAACTGTACAACTTGGGATATAGGTGGTAGATGGATTCATTCATTCATTCATTCAATCGTATTTATTGAGCACTTACTGTGTGCAGAACACAGTACTAAGCGCTTGGGAAGTACAAGTTGGCAGCATATAGAGACGGTCCCTACCCAACAACGGGTTCACAGCCGTGCTTTGTTTATACTGAAATCTGAAGAGTCAGGCTCACGCTAGCAGCAGTGCGTGGTTCTAGATGTAGAGGACTACGAGAACTACGAAGCTCAGAGGTGCCAGGGCTCAGAACTAATAGGTCCAGGGCCAAATCAAGCAGTGTAGTCTAGCAGAAAGAACACGGCCCTGGGAGTCAGAGGACCTGGGTTCTAATCTTCCATCCGCCACTTGTCTGCTGTGCGACCTTGGGTAAGTCTTTTAACTTACCTGTGCCTCAGCTACTTTCTCTGTAAAATGGGGATTAAGACTGTGAGCCCCATGTTGAGGCACAGACTGCACCCAACCTGATTAGCTTGTATCTACCCCAGTGCTTAGTGCAGTGTCTGACACATAGTAAGCATTTAACAACTACCAGTCCTCTTCATTCCCTCTCAAATAAATCCCAAAGAAGCACTATCCCACATATCCACGGGACTGCCCTTGGGGAAGGCCAAATATTCAGGGGCTAACATCTTCAGGCAATGGGGACTTTCGAGTTCCCGTCACTAGGACTTTGCTCAATCCCTCACCATGCTGTCCAAATCCATTACGGCGGCAGCTCGCTTAAGTAGTGGGGCTCAGGGCCGTCCAGTGTTTTCAGGAGAGGAAGGGTCGTAAGCAGCAGCTGTGAGGATGAGTCTCCTAGGAGCCCCGCCATTGCACAGTATCAGTTGTCAAGGGAAGGAGAAAAGATTTAAGGAAATTCCATCCTTACGTTTCGTCTTACCACTGATACTGTAGAGTGGTAGGACTCATTACCCATTGCTACAAGTGCTTCAACAGCTGGTACTGTGTTGTGTTGGCTCCAAGCTTCAGTCCCATGCCTAAAGCAGAGCACAGCGAGACCGTGCTATAAGGGAGCGTTGCCTGGAAACTGAGGACCTGATGGAGTTCTAAGGCCTCATTGTTGATCATCTTGTCCTACCATTTGGTGTGGAAGATGTTAGTTTAGCAACACCAAAGAATGACCTACTGTCTGAGCTCATTAAATGTAATGAGCGCGAATCTCCCCTTTCGGACCAAGATCAGATGTGTTTTCTAGGGACAGAAAAGAGAAGAACCTCCAAAGCCTGGGGGAAAAGAAAATGAGAGCTAGTTGTTCCAAAATACATTCCATTCCTTGCAGGATCAAGCAGCCAGCTGAAGAATCTCCAAGCTCAGAGGAGAGAAAGAACAGTCCTCTGTCATAATACAGAAAACAAGAAAAATGCACTCCAAGGAACTTGAACATATATATATTTTAAGCTAAACATACCAAAGGCTACGGAATGCTGAGGCACTAGAAAATTCTCCCTGCTTCTGTACCAAGGGGTACATTTTTTCTCTGTTAACCCCAGCTATGCTTGTGGGATGGAGAGGGAAAAAAAACCCGAAACAAACAGCTTCTAGTTATTTAATGAAGTCTAAACCAGATAATCACAGAAACAGCATTAGGAACCAAATGTTATAGTTAACATGATTTTTTTAAATCTTGTATAACATCACTGTAAATGTTTTCCACCTAAAGGGAGAGAACTTGTATAACCCTGTTTTTGGTCATTTCCCAATATAAAAATATTTTCCCTTTAAATTCAGTATCTTAGCAAAGGAGAACCTGGTGCTGAATGTAACCTAGGGCTTTTTCCAATCAGTGCTTGAAAGGAACCCAGATCATAGCATTAAAGTATCACTCAAATTTGTGTTTATTATTTTTAAGTGTTTCAAACCCCAAGGTAGTAAAAGCTCCAAATTAATATTCTATGGCAACTGGGGTAGCTACAGTACTGAGTAGCCACAGTACATGGAGCACCGTACTAGACTCGGGAAACATCCATGGGAAGTGAAGCACGATCCCTGTCTTCAAGGAGCTTGCAATCTAAGAAGGTTGGTGAGCAGAGACAAATTGCAAACATAGAGCAGATGAGAGAGCAAAAATAGAGACAAACAACTTGCTCCCGATTTGTACTTCCCAAGCGCTTAGTACAGTGTTCTGCACACAGTAAGTGCTCAATAAATACGATTGATGATGATGAATAAATATGATTGAAAAAAAAACCAACAAAAGCCAAAGTACACAATTAAACAGATTAACACTCCCTCTCCCATCTGGGTCCCCTATGCACTTGGGTCTAAACCCTTTATTCACCCCACCCTCAGCCCCATGGCATTTATATACACATCCCTAATTTATTTATTTTAATGCCCATTTCCCCCTCTAGACTCGAGCTGCTGGTGGGCAGGGAATGTGCCTGCCAACTTTGTTGTACTGTACTCTCCCAAACGCTCAGTACAGTGCTCTGCACATTTTAAGTGATCAATAAATACCACTGATTGATATGTTGCTAACGTGGGGTGGGGTTGACACGACTAAGGAGGAAGGGATTAATTGGGGAATGCTTCCCGGAGGAATTGATGTTTTAGAAAAATTTTGTAGGTCAAAGATCATTCATTCAATCGTATTTATTGAGCGTTTACTGTGTGCAGAACATGATTTGGTGGATTTGCAGAGGGGAGAGAGCTCCATGCCATTGGTTGGCGATGCGGGGAGTCGAGCTTGGCAAAAGTTAGATTAGTCTGGGAGAAACAAAGAGAGCAAGCCAGAGTGCAGCAGGAGAAGAGATAGCATTAAATCCATTTACATAAAACCTTATCTCATGGCTCTCACCTCATCTCTGTGAAATAGGGAGGGCTGCCCATTTCTATTTGGTCCACGGAGAAACAGAGACTTAGGAAAGTTAAACGATGTGCCCAAAGCTCCACAATAAGAAGCAAATCTGGGATGGAAACCAAATCTCTAGTGCTCTTTCCAGTAGGCCTCCAGCAATTCCCGAAACTCCTATCACTACCCCTGCAACTGTGGCTCCCCTCTGGATTCTTTACTTGCCCACTTGCTCTCCACGCTAGGAGTCCTAGCTTCCCTGCTAAATATAGATAGGGCTGCCCCAACTTTCCCTCCTTCCTCCCTGCAAAATAGAAATGGTCACCTTGGGCCAAACCTACGAATATCTCCACCTGACAGTCCTAGCCAGTAGGTTACAATCCGGAGGGGGCCCCTGTCTCTCCATCTCTTGGCCCTCAATCAGGAGCCCTGTGGCCAAACGCCCTTCAGTAGGAAAAGAGCCTGCTAAACAAATCCTGGTGTCTACTGTTTATAAACATAAAAGCTTTCCAAAATGTAATTCACCAACATCATTTTTCTCTTGACCTTTTGGAATGTACTAGAGAAAGATGAAAATTAAGAAATGACTGGAATAGTTCTTCCTCTACTGATCTGTGGGAAAATCGCAACCAGACGCACCCACCATCTCATCATCCCGTCATTTTTTAAAATGTCTCTTTTAGACTTTCCAAGGAAGTACATTCCAGGGGATAGAACATTGGCTACATTTCCCACAAAAATACTACGCGGTGATTAAACTAAGATCTGAAAATGACTGCAAATCAAGGAATTTTATGTAAGCTTGTGGTGGGCAGGGAACGCATCTACCAACTCTGTTAGAATGTACTCTCCCAAACTCTGCATACAGTAAGCACTCAGTAAATAAAATTAACCGATTGAAATTCTCCCAAGTGTACAGTGTTCTGCATATAGTAAGTCTCAATAAATACAATACAGGAGGCATGATTACCATCAGTTTCTTCTTCAAACTCCATTACAATGACATTAAATTCTTGATGTCTCTCTCTCGGCTCTCTCACCTATCTCTCTGCCTGCATATGTCTCTCCCTCCTTTTCTGCCTCTTTCTCTCTAAGCATGCCTATCTTCTTTACTTGAAGATGAAGCAATTATCCATGAAGACAAATGCAATTGAAAAGGGCCTATGCCAACTCTGCAAATTGTTTAGTAAATTTGGTTACCCTTAGAAGTTCACTAAGAAAATTAGGCTACTTCATGCCAGAGCCGGTGGGCAGAATTCAATGGCTGTCTTAAATCGGTGTCACTGAAGGAAATCCCGCACATAACTCTGGATTTTCTTGTTATATAATTCTGGTTTTCAGGACTACTTTTTCATTTTTATGGTATTTGTAGAGCATCAAGTCAAGTGCCAGGCACTGTACTAAGTGCTGAGGTTGATACAAGCTCATCAGTTTAGACACAGTCCATGTCCCTCATGGGGCTCACAGTCAATCTCCATTTTACAGATGGGGTAACTGAAGCACAGAGAAGTTAAGTAACTTACCCAAGGTCACACAACGGACAAGTGTCAGAGCCAGGATCAGAATCCAGATCTTCTGGTTTTCAGGTCCATGCTTTTTCCACTAGGCTACACTACTTCCTGCTTTCTGACCACAGTCAGAAACTGGGGTGAAGTCCTTAGAGCACAGTCATTAATATACAGCAGTTCCTAGATACAGTAAATTAAAAAAATGATTGTAATAGATGCCGGTAGCTTTCTAAGTTGGAAGTTTATAGATTTCACTCATGTCCTGAAACCAGTTTCATTCTGAAGCATGGAGGTTTTAGATAGGAAAAGGCTGGATGGGCTATCCAATCCTGCTTTACTTTTATTCATTCACTCATTCAATCATATTTATTGACTGTTTACTGTGTGCGGGGCACACACTTAGAAAGTACAATTTGGCACAGACAGAGACAATCCCTACCCCACAACGGGCTCACAGTCTAGAAGAGATAATCAGGTTGTCCCATGTGGGGCTCACAGTCCCCATTTGACAGATGAGGTAACTGAGGCACAGAGAAGTTAAGCAACTTGCCCAAAGTCACACAGCAGATAAGTGGCAGAGTCAGGATTAGAACCCACAACCTCTGACTCCCAAGGCCATGCTCTTGCCACCAAGCCATGAAGATGGTGACGGGGTTGAGGCAAGGCAAACTCACCTCTAATGCAATGAGCCATTCTGTCAGACAGTAGCCTTGGGAGTTCTAGCTTAAAAAAGGAGGCTCTTGAAAATTAAAGAATAGTGTATTTGGACAGTCTCTGGATGGCTTTTTCAGAAGGATCAAGCTTCATCCATTAATACACATCTAATATGTTATATCCAATGTAATAATTGGCAACTTCAGGGAAACAGCATGGCCTAGTGAAAGAGCACAGGATTGGGAGTCAGGGGACCTGGGTTCTAATCCCAGTTCCACTTGAGCAAAATCACGTAAATTATTTGTCCCTCAATTTCCTCATCTGGAAAATGGATCTTAAATTCCTAGTCTCCCTCTCTCACATCGAAAGCCTCATATGGAATAGGAAGTTATCTGATTGGATTCCATCTACCTCAGGGCTACAGTGCTTGAAACATAGTAAGCACATAACAAATGTCACAACTGATTATCCAAATTGGGGATTATCCAGGGCCTTTGTTTCACCAGCTCTTCCCACTGCTGCCTGTTTTTTTCTGGCAATTCCACTGTTAATTAGCGCCTTCCTAAACCCAATTCCCGGAGGGGCAGGAGAAAAAGTAAATCGCATAACCAGCATATTTTCCCCTGTTCACTGTCCTGGTCCTGCTTGCTGTTTCTTTCACTATCTACTTTGATTATGATCCTAAAAGGCAAGCCCAAAAAACTGTCAGGCAGTGCAAATATAGTAGCACAATAAAAGACAGCTTTTACCTGTGTGGTATGGAAGAGATCACCAGTAATGCATCAGTCTTTTTACAAGATGCCTATCTTCTTTACTTGAGGATGAAGCACACATCTGTGCAAGATCTGCACACATGGGTGAAGTTCGCTATTAGCAAGATTGTATTTGATCGTAAGAGCCACCTCTTTTTGGTTTGGGAAGTTAGAGATTCCTGAAACCCACAGCTGATTCCTATCAATCCATCAATCAACAGGTCCTGTGACCACAGATAACAGATAACTGGCTGCGGTTTACTTTCCAGGAGCCCAAATGTCAATATTACATTGCTGCCTGCTTATAAAGAATGAGTCAGTTCTTGGCTTTCAGGCTATTATACTAAAAAGTTTGTAGTTTGTAGAATCAAAGACCAAGTAAATGAACTGATGTTTAAAAATAATTGTATGTGACATTGCCAAATAAACTGGCCCTTCTGCTTCAAGACTTTTTGCAGAATTTCGCCGGGATAAAGGACAAAACCAGAACTATGGGTAAAAAAAAAAGTTGTAGGCCTGAATGAGTTTTGAAATTAGGTCTAATTATAGCACATTGTCAGTCCTGGGGAAAATATAGTGGATAATACAAGGCACTTGAAGATACGTGGTCATGGATGGGAAAGAGAATGCCATTTCTTCATCCCAATATTCCTTGCTGTTTGCTACTTTCCTGTTGCTTATCCCGAGACTGAACCCTCCCTATGTCCAAATCTGTTCACCTCAGGTAATAATATTCTTCAGCCCCATCTCTCTAGAATCCTTTCCCTTGATGGCACACTTTTTTTCTTAACCCATTCTGCTAACCTATTTCCCCAAATGATTTATTGAGTATTTCATTTGGGGGAGCTGTGTTGCTGTCCAATACATGTAGACTTATTTGAATGGCTTCAAATTTGTAAATTATTTATAGTCATCTGTCTGCCTTCTCATTGGATTGAGAGCTCCTTGCAGGCAGGGGACATGAGTCTTATCTTTGTTGTGCTCTTCCAAAAGTGCTAAATACATTGCTTAACACCCAATAAATGCCACTGATTGATTGGCATAATCCCAAAATGCATTCAGGTGTAAAAACCATCACCGACTTTATTGCCTCACCACTCCTGTCAAAAACAAATCACTGAAAAGTTGTATTTTATGCTGCAGTTACTCAGTTTTACATTTACCCAGATCTTAGTAATTGTACTGAATGTTCACTGTGTGCTGAGCATTGTGCTAAGAACTAGGGTGAAGACAAAATAAATAATCGAGACGATTGACTGAGTCACCATTTAGAGATGCGAGGGAAAGTATGCTCCATTTTGCTAATTTCCAAGCTAATATTTGTCTAAAACAAATAACCGTCATGGGATATATATTTTTTTCTAGAGGCAGTTAAATAGATGTTTAATCAGAGTCTTAAAATACTACACTATTAAAAGTATAAAAGGATTTTGAGATTAAATAAATTCATGTGACCTTCACATATTTAGTTAACACTTTTACTTTGGGCTCAAGGCTACTTACAGACAGGAAGGTAACTTGATCAAGGGGTCAGGATGACAAAATAAGATATAATGTTGGAAGGGTAAAGCAAAGTCATCATGCTGTAAAATACTTGTTTTCATTCTTTCACCTGAACTGACTTCTGACTGATGAAAGAGATTTGGCTGAGGTGACTGGCTTGAAAGAGCTGAGAGAAAAATTGTACGCTGAAATATGAGGACTATTTGGAATATTGTAGAGTAGCATTTTTATTTCGCAAAACTTGTTGATTTTCCTAGGCACTGAAAAATTAGGTACAATGAGGACAGCATTAGTAGCTATGAGTTCCAGGAAATGCAGTGGAAACGGTACTACTTTGAGCGCTAAAATAAATCTTTCAAAACTCACGGGTTTACAAGGTTGCCACCAACTGAATTTCGTGAATCTCCATTATAATCTTGTCAGTGGTCCACCTCTGTTTTTCTGTCCTCTTGGGTTTGTCCTAGGAAATGATGACCCAGCACCTAAAAGATTGCAGAGGAGTCATGAACGAAATGGAATGACATTTCCAATTGTCGTTTCCAAGAAACTCTCCTAGACCTTCCACCCAAAATCACAACTTCATAATCATAAGGAGCGTGGCCTAGAGGAAAGAGCACTGGCCTGGGAATCCCGGCTCTTCCGCTTGTCTTCTATGAGACCATGGGCAAGACACCTAACTTCTCTACACCTTAGTTTTCTCCTATGGAAATGGATATTAAATCCTCCTTCCTCATACTGTGAGCTCTATTTGGGACAGGGACTGTGTCCAAGCTGATTTTCTTATATGTACCCCAGCACTGATATAACTGCTGAGCTCTGAACAGCCCCGCCTTGGTGGTAAGGTATATAAAACTGCTTCTTTAGTCATCATCATCATCAATCGTATTTATTGAGCACTTACTATGTGCAGAGCACTGTACTAATGACATAATGTTATAATAATGTCATATTATTATGACATAATTGTCATAATGTTATAATGTCATTAATGTCACAATGTCATAATATTTAGTCATAATGTTCTCTAGCTCCTGAGGTATTTATTCTTATCTTTCTCTTGGTTTTTCTAATTTTTATTGCTTCACCTCTCTTATGTCTCCATTGCCAACCCTCCCAGCCTTTATTTGTAGACTCTCAGCCCCTTGAGGCCAGGGTCAATCAATCAATCAATCAATCAATCGTGTTTATTGAGCGCTTACTGTGTGCAGAGCACTGTACTAAGCGCTTGGGAAGTACAAGTTGGCAGCATATAGAGACGGTCCCTACCCAACAGTGGGCTCACAGTCTAGAAGGGGGAGACAGAGAACAAAACAAAACATAATAACAAAATAAAATAAATAGAATAGATATGTACAAGTGAAATAAATAAATAAATAGAGTAATAAATACTATGGGTCTATGTCTAATTCCCATCCATGTTCTTTTTCCCAGCACTAAGTATGGTGTTTTGCACTCAGTAGACACTTAGTAAAATTTACTTCTACGCCTCCTAAGCACTCGGGAAATCAGAAGCTCGAGACACATTTCCTGCCCACAAGCAGCTTACATGCTACATGCTATATGTGTGTGTGTATATATATATATATATATATACAGATACAGATAATCAAAGTAACTGCAGAATTGATTACACATATATTTGCAAGTGCTGAAGAAAAAAAATACATATTTTCTGGAGGTAGGTGTTGGATTGATATGACGCAGGGGATTGGGGGTTAATCAGAAAAATCTTGTTGAAGGAGGTGGGGTTTTAGAGGGCTCTGAATATGGAAAGAGCCATGATCTGTCAGATTTAGGAGATGAAGGAAATGCCAGGCTGGGGGAATAACATGAATGTGAGAATGCTCTATGTGCCCTTAAGCATTCTGATACTCACCCCAGCCCCACAATACTTATTTATATAAATATTCTTAAACTCCTCCATGTTCCCTATCCATAATCTAATTTAATGTCTGCCCTAAAAGCTCCTTGTGGGCAGAGATTGCATCTACCAATTCTGTTATATTGCACTTTCCCAAGTGCTTAGTACAGTGTTCTGCACACAGTAAACCCTCAAGAAAAACCACTGAGTGATTAATTGTGAGTCAAGAGTGAGGAAAAGTAAAAAGGAGAGCTTGGGAGAAATGAAGAACTGTGGGGAAGAGATCTCATATGTAAAATAGGGAGAGTTAGTGGAGAACCTTGAAGCCAAAAAGAATGATGGGGCACCATTAAAAAAGGCATTTCAACTTCATAGTATTTATCGAGCATTCATTGTGGGCAGGGCACTACAATTGGGAGAATACTATAAACGTGAAATGTGGTCCTTGTCCTTTAAGATTTTACAATCTAATGGGGGGCTAACATAGAAAATAATTTACTCTTTGATCTCTTTATCCTACACAAACTGCTTGCGAAACTGATTTTGTGATTCAAGGAGGCCAAGAGGAGCTCTTGCTACCCATTCATTCATTCATTCAATCGTATTTATTGAGCACTTGCTGTGTGCAGAGCACTGTACTAAGCACTTGGGGAGTACAAGTTGGCAACATATAGAGACAGTCCCTACCCAACAGAGGGCTCACAGTCTAGAAGGGTCTAGAAGGGACCCATTCTACCAGAACAGGAAATTATAGTGATTAGGTGATAGAGAGTACAATCACATCTATTGAGCACTTACTATACACAGAACACTGTACCAGGGCTTGGGAATGTACAGTACATTAGAGTTGGGAGACATGATCCCTGCCCACATGGAGTTTACAGTCTACAGGGGTAAACAGACGTTAAAATAAATTACTGATAAGAAAAGTTGTAGGGTATGACCATGTGTGTCTAAGTGCTGTGGGGCTGACGTGCGTATCAAAGCGCTTAAAGGGTTCACAGCCAAGTGCACAGAGGGGAAATGAGGATAAGGGAACTGCTGCCAACTTCAAAGTTTACACTGGGGATAACACGATGCCAGTTCCAAGGATTACACTGCAGATGCTTCCCTCTCCACCAATGTGTATTATCTTGGCTTGCGTGACTGGAAAAAACTGGGATTGCAGCCCTGCCGAAATGGATCTCCTCCTGTATTTCCAGTTACCCAGCTGAATCCATAATAACGGCCTGTCCAGCATTTATCATCTCCTTGCTAGGCAGTGGCAAAAGATGGCTATAGAGAAGCAGCATGGCTCAGTGGAAAGAACCCGGGCTTTGGAGTCAGAGGTCATGGGTTCGAATCCCAGCTCCGCCACATGTCTGCTGTGTGACCTTGGGCAAGTCACTTCAGTTCTCTAGGCCTCAGTTACCTCATCTGTAAAATGGGGATTAAGACTGTGAGCCCTACCGTAGGACAACTTGATCACCTTGTATCCCCCTCAGCGCTTAGAACAGTGCTCTGCACATAGTAAGCGCTTAACAAATGCCATCTTTATCATTATTATTATTATTATTATCCCTCACTATTTACATGCCTCCTCGTCAACTGCTCACTTCCTTCCGTTCTTAACGTTGGCAATCTAAAATCTCCAGCCCAGTGGACATTAAATAGAGACAATAACTATACCCCACTGCTGGTTCGAATCTCATTGGTTCTTTCTATCCCTCCTAGAGCTTATCGTTTAATTTTTCTTTTTTTTTTCTTTTTGGAAGATATTCCTCTAGGAATAGCTACTCTCTTTCGGTTGCCTCTGTGTAATTTGCAAGTCACAGTACCTCTGCCCAAAACAAATATGGCCGACGCAGCCACGCTCGCGTCAGCCTTTGCCATTAGTCAAGATGGCCGCCGAACCGCCTTGAACCATGGCCGCCCACAGTAAAAATGGCAACCGCGCGTCCCAATCTGCCTTCATTGCCCTTTACAAAGATGGCCCCTGCATTTCCGGGTTAGGCCCGGGTCTGCGATGTTGCAAATTACCCGCTTAGCGCAACAGATCGGTGAGTTGAATTACAGCATGGAGGAAATCGCTTGTATGTTTCTTCTGTAAACTTTAGATTTTCTTTCCCGGCGAGGTTACTGATTTTTCTATAGTGGAGTCAAAGGGATTAGGGGGAAAGGGCAGGCCCTGGGGTTGTCTGGATATGAATTTAGGTTAGTAATAATAATAATAATGGCATTTATTAAGCGCTTATTATGTGCAAAGCACTGTTCTAAGCTCTGGGGAGGTTACAAGGTGATCAGGTTGCCCCACTGGGGGCTCATAGTCTTCATCCCCATTTCCCAGATGATGTAACTGAGGCCCAGAGAAGTTAAGTGAGACTGTGAGCCCACTGTTGGGTAGGGACTGTCTCTATATGTTGCCAACTTGTACTTTCCAAGCGCTTAGTACAGTGCTCTGCACACAGTAAGCGCTCAATAAATACGATTGATTGATTGATTGATTAAGTGACTTGCCCAAAGTCACACAGCTGACAATTGGTGGAGCTGGGATTTGAACCCATGACCTCTGACTCCAAAACCCGTGCCCTTTCCACTGAGCACGCTGCTTCTAGTAATGTGGAAGAATGCTAACCTGAGACTTCCCTCCTCTTCTCTCTCTTTTTTTTTTTCGCCTCCTGAGCCTGCCTCTCTTCTAGCAACGTTTCCACTTAGCCCCCATTTGTCTTGGACTGGCTGCTGCAAGGACGGGGAAGGAACATCGCTGCCCCTAAATTTGCAGTTGTAGTGAGTGATATCTGGCAGAGCTGGAGGTGAAGGGGATTTAGAGATCCAACATTCCAACAAGGCCAAATTTCCAATAATACAACAACAAGAGAGGTCTTTGATGATACTTCCCCCCCAACCCCGCTCCCACCTCCAACTTTTTTGACCCCTTTCTCACATTCCTTCCCTCTCCATGCATATATTGATCTTGGTGGCTTTAGTATCCATATAAATATTCCTGGTGACCTGCCTTCTATCACTCCTCAACTTCACTGACCTCCTGCTCCATTCATTCATTCAATTGTATTTATTGAGTACTTACTGTGTGCAGAGCACTGTACTGAGCGCTTGGAAAGTACAATTCAGCAACAGAGACAATCCCTACCCAACAACAGGCTTACGGTCTAGGAAGGGGGATACAGATAACAAAACAAGTACACAGGCATCAATAGCATCAATATAAATTAATTCCTTATTCATTCATTCTCAGTTCTCCATTCTCCATCCCACCTCACCCACTCACCAACTTGGACACACACTCGATCTCCTCATCTCTAGGCACTGGACAATCTCAACCCTCACCAACTCTGAAATCCCTCCATCTGACCACACCTCCTCACTTGCCTTCTCTCCCGCACACCTCCTTCCTGCAAATCTGTGCTGTTCCCCCACAGAGACCTCAGCTTTTTTGACCCCCATCCAGTTTCTCAACTCATCATGCCCCATTTAGCCTCCATACCCAAACTACCTTCCCTGATGGCAAAATTGACACTGGCAACACCACCCTCTCTACTGAGCTCAACTCACTCGCTCCCCTATCCCTTCGTCCATCCCGTACCACTAATCCATAGCCCTGGATCACCTGCACAGTTTGCCTCCTTTGCTCTTGTGCATGAGCCGCAGAGCTCTACCGGCGGAGATCTAGATAACAGGCCAACTTCATCCACTTCAAATTTATCCTTGCTTGCTTTAACTCTGCCCTTGCCTCTGCCTGGCAAAATCCTTTCTCCATTGTTCTCTCTAGTTGTTCCAGATATTTAATAACCTCCTCAAAACCCCTGTCCTCCTGCCTCCCCCATCCCTATGAGAAGCAGCATGGCTCAGTGGAAAGAGCCCGGGCTTTGGAGTCAGAGGTCATGGATTCAAATCCCAGTTCTGCCACTGGGCAAGTCACTTCACTTCTCTGTGCCTCAGTTACCTCATCTGGAAAATGGGGATTAAGACTTTGAGCCCCCCGTGGGATAACCTGATCACCTTGTAACCTCCCCAGCTCTTAGAACAGTGCTTTGCACATAGTAAGCGCTTAATAAATGACATCATTATTATTCCTTGTCCCTAATGACCTGGCCACCTACTTTATTGAGAAAATAGACACTGTCAGTTGTGAGCCACTAAAATCTTCCGTGCCCTCTCTGCCCCTTCTTCAACTCTCCCATCTTTCTCAGCAGTATCTCTAGAGGAGATCTCCTGCCTCATCTCAAAATCCACCCCCTCCACCTGGGCATCCAACCCCATTCCTTCACACCTTATCAAAACACTTGCCCCCTCCTTAATTGCCGTCTTCAACTGTTTGCTCTCCAGTGGCTTCTTGTCCACTGCTTGCCCATGACTCCCCTATCCTTAAAAAATCCTCCCTTAACCCTATGGCTCTGTCCAGTTATCGCCCCATCTCCCTCCTACCATTCCTCTCCAGACTCCTTGAATGAGTTGTCGAAACCCACTTTCTCACATTCGTCTTCCTCCACTTCTCTCCTTGACCCCCTCCAATATGGCTTCTGTCCACTTCACTCCAAAGAAACCACCCTCTCAAAGGTCACCAGTGATCTCCTCCTTCTTGACAAATCCAACTGTCTCTATTCCATCCCAATCCTCCTGATCGCTCAGCTGCCTTGGACACTGTCGACCACCCCTTCTCCTGGAAACATTATCCAACCTCAGCATCCCTGACACTATCCTCTCCTGGTTCTCCTCTTATCTCTCTGGCCATTCATTCTCCGTCTGTTTAGCAGGCTCCTCCTCTGTCTCCCACCTCCTAACTGGGGGTATCTGTCAAAGTTCAGTTCTGGGTCCCCTGCTACCATTTACACCCACTCCCTTGGCGAACACATTCATTCACATGGCTTCAACTACTGCCTCTATGTGGGTGATACCCAAAACAACATCTCCAACCCTGATCTCTCTCCCTTTCTGCAGTCTCACATTTCCTCCTGCCTTCAAGACATCTCTACTTGGATGTCTTCCCATCACCTCAAACTTAATATGTCTAAAATTGAACTTATCTTCCCACCCAAAACCCTGACTTTCCCCTCAGTGTAGACGGCACCACATCCCTCCTGTCTCACAAGCCCATAACCTTGGTGTTATCCTTGACTCCTCTTTTTCATTCAATCCACATATTCATCGCTAAATCCTGTCGGTTCCACCTTTACAACATCCCTAAAATCTGCCCTTTCTTCTCCATCCAAACTGCTACCACGTTAATCCAATCACTCATCCTATCCTGCCTTGTTTACTGTATCAGCCTCCTTGCCGACTATCTCTCCTTACTCCAATCTATACTTCACTTTGCTGCCTGGATCATTTTTCTACAAAAACGTTCAGGCTGTGTTTCTCCACTCCTCTAGTGGTTGCCCATCCATCTCCGTATCAAAAACTCCTCACCATTGGCTTTAAAGCTCTCAGTCACCTTGCCCCCTCCTGCCTCACCTTGCTACTGTTTTACTACAACCCAGACCACACACTTTGTTCCTTTAAAGCTAATCTTTTCACTGTACCTTGATCTCATCTATCTCACCACTGACCTCTCACCCATGTCCTGCCTCTGGCCTGGAAGACCCTCCCTCTGCGTATCCGAAAGACAATTACTCTGCCCTGCTTCAAAGCTTTATTGAAGGCACATCTCCAAGCGGCCTTCCCTGACTGAACCCTCCTTTCCTCTTCTCCCACTCCCTTCTGTCTCGCCCAGACCCTTTATTCATCCCCCTTCCCAATCCCACAGCAGTTATGTACATTTCTAAACTGTGAGCTCGTCGTGGGCAGGGATTAACTCTATTTGTTGCTGAATTGTACATTTGAAGCGCTTAGTACAGTGTTCTGCACACAGTAAGCACTCAATAAATATGATTGAATGAATGAATATCTGTAATTTATTTATTTAAATTAATGATTGAATCCCTCAGTAGACAGTAAACTCATTGTGGGCAGTGAATGTGTCTGTTTATTGTTGTACTCTTCCAAGTGCTTAATACAATGCTTTGCACACAATAAGCACTCAATAAATATGATTGATTTTGCAAGTCATGTCTTAAGGTAAGAAAAATGAACACTTCAGTATGTGAATGATTTTATATATATATATATATACAGTAAAAGGCACAAGTACAGTACTTTGCATATAGTAAGTGCTCAATAAATGCCATTTATTGATTGATTATTTGATCTGATCATCAAAAATCTCTGTCATCCTAGACCATCTCCAGGTTCTCAGAATGACTGTTTATCCACTCTTTTCAATCAATCAACTGTATTCATTGAGCACTTACTACATGCTCAATACTGTACTAAGGGTTTATGAGACTACAGTATAAGGATATTTGTCGTTCAGAGCTAAGGGAGGGAAGGATTGTAGGAACACTGTTATTTTACTTATTATAGTTTTGCCTGCGTAGGACAGTGGCTAGCCCAAGTGTCAGTTAGGCTTAAAAGAAAATGTGTGTAATGTGGATGTGCTATTTCTAGGAACAAATCCTGTTTTCTCACAAGTCTGATGATACACAAGGCTTGGGTGGTTACTGACCTCAAAACAAACGTACTTAAAGGTCATAAAATTTTGGCAGCAGAATCAGCTGATGTAAGTGTTTTATCAATCTGTTTATTTCATTCCAGAGGGCTAGAACAGCGAGGGACATTTTTAAATAGGGATATTTACAGAATTTTATATAAGCACCAAGAAATTTATAAAGTGTTTAAAGGTAGCTCCTAGGATTGATTAGCGTGGTATGAATAAAAAGACATCAAATCTGTTCTTTAAGACCTTTGAGCATTTAGGTATCAATTGCTTCCAGAAATCAGGCAGTTCCTTGACTTATCTGCAGAAAGTAACTGAAAATATAGTTCACCCCAATCATTCAGTCGTTTATTGAGAGTTTTCCATGTGCAGAGCACTGTACTAAGCACTTGGGAGAATACACAATAATGGAGTTGGTGGACATGTTCCCTGTATACAACAAACAGTGTATACTTTAGGCCCCATACGCTTTGCACATAGTAAGCGCTTAACAAATGCCATCATTATTATTATTATTATTATTATTATTATTAGACTGTATGTTTAGTACAGTCTCACTCACGGTCTATCAGTCAGTCAAGTGCAATAAGCAAGTGCTGTGATAGAGCACTTAGAACAGTGCTTGGCACATAGTAAGTGCTTAACAAACACTATTATCATTATTATTATTATTATTAGAGGGAATCCATACTTAAGAGGAATCCTATAACAAGAGAAAACTGACTATGCCAATCTCTTGCAAATAAAATATTCAGAGCAACTGCATCTTCGAGACTGGGTTATTTTTATTACAGCAGATTATTAAGAAATTTTCAGTGATACTGAATGAGAATTGGGATTGAGTTTACTGATTGTGCTCCTCTTTGACTAATTTCGTTTTTGCTTTGGGCTACTGTCTTGAAGTCTACCCTTCTTTCTGTTTTATCCCCAGTTCCCGTAGAGATCAGTAGTTTTCATATACGCCTCTGGGAATTCGAGAGCAGATAAAAAGATTCTGCCAGCAGACCTTGGATTTGAATTTCTGTGCCTTCTAAAGTAAAGTTTTTCCATGTCTCTGGAATATCCTTTTTTTTTGGCAGTCAAATTTCAAGCACTTACTGCAGTGCACTAAGTGCTTAATAAATACTATTGATTGAAATATAAATTTATCTTGTTATGTCATATGGCCTTTTTTAAGCGGGGAATCATGTTGACTAAGGAGAAAGTTGTTGGTTTGGGGTTTAAATTATGGAGCCAGAGCCTTTGGTGATATCTGTGCCCCTCATCACTAAGTATATGAAAGTACCCTTTGTCTATTGAAAATGTATGGAGAGTAGTATTCATTAGTTTGACAAGATATAGAGCTTTTAAAAAATGGAGCAAAAGCTAAGAGAAAAATGGAGCTTTCAGGAAACCTTTTCTCTAGAGTATGCCAGTGGAAATATCTTGGTTTGCCTCAGTAATTCTTATGTATTAAAATGCTATCCTTAATAAATTGCTTTTTTCCTCTTTAGTCTATTGGGGCAAGATTGTCAGTTACTTATACTGATGAAGCATAGATTTCAAATGCAATGCTAAAAATTTAGATAATTAAAATGATTAAGTATTCGGGGGACTGGGGAAAGGCTGACAGGATTTGGCTCTGTAAATGCACTCATTAAATCAATGTATTTATTTTTCTTTACTGTGGTAAGTGATGGAGGGACAGGAGACAACACCAAGTTACCAGTCAGAAGGCAGCAGTCTCCTCGACCTTCCATCTGCTTATGACATAACGGACAGAATTCTGCAGACACGTGGGGCCGGGGCCATCAGCGAAGCGTCTAGCTCTGTGGAAAATCTTGGATCCTTAAATTCATTAGCAGAGTATTCAAGTAAGAAGCAGACTTTTTTTTTCTTCAGCAAACCATGCTTTTTATTTGCAATTTTTTTTCTTCTTTGTGCTACTTGTGAAATAATTCAAAACTTATTAACAAGTTTGCATACCTAGACACAAATGATAAACCGTGATGATGCAGTCTAACAATAAATAGCAGTTGTGGTGTTTAAGTGATTACCGTACTATGCACTGATATAGCTACAAGATAATCAGAGTTGACACAGTCCCTGGACCACATTGGTTTCACAGTCCAAGCAGGAGGTAGAAGAGGTATTGAATCCCCATTTTATAAATGAGGTAACTGAAGCACAATGAAATGAAGTGACTTGCCCGAGATCACACAGTATGTAAGTGGCAGAACAGGGATTGGAACCCAGGTCTTCTGACACTCAAGCCTGTGCTCTGTCCTCCTGGCTACTCTGCTTCTCTGAATTATGGTTGACTGAAAATGTAAGGATTTCTGCAGGCTAGCAAATCCCCTATATTTAATTGGGCGCTTAGTACAGTGCTCTGCACACAGTAAGCGCTCAATAAATACGATCGATGATGGGCGGGAGGGTATTTCAAAGGAATTGTTTGTTCCTGTTGGCTTCTGATCTCCTTCAGATACATTCAACAGGGTAAGAGCAAAGTCAAAAAGTCGGGAGGTGTTTTTAATCATCTGTAGAAAATAGCAAGGTTCGGTGAGCTGTTTTACAAATAATTAGGATAAGGGAAGGACATTTCCAACTTGTAATGTGGATTATTATAGTGCTAATGCTTGTCCAAAGTTAAAAATACCATGCTTAAGCCAATTAATTACTCCCTGAGGAAGGTAGTCTGCAGCTACTGACTTCTTTTCCCTTCCCAAAACCATAGCCCTCTGTCCTTAATCAGAACAAATCCCTAACAGAGCATACCTCATTAGCTGGCAATTAAAAGAGTTGCTTCTAGGACCATGTAGCAGTTCATCAAGGAAGAACAGAGGTGGTGGACAGTGTTTATTTTGTTGAATTCATATAAATGTAGTCATGTTAGATTTGAAGTGGGAGAGAGTTCCAGGCAGGGGGACCGGGAAGTGCCAGAAACTGGTGTTGGAAGAGCCGAGAGAGAGAGCAGGAGAGAAAGAATCCCGGAAATATACAAAAGTAAAGTAAGCCTTTATGACGAGGTGGAAAGTATATGGAATAATTCGAAAATAAAGGGTGCCCCTGTAATGTATTTGAGAAACAATAAGGTTTTCTCTGCACAACAAATTTGGGGACTTCTTCCACACATTCCTTCCACCCCCACCTTTAACATTCTGTCCATGGGGTTTGGGTTGAGCCAGACCATCTTCTAGAAGGCGCTTAGTACAGTGCTCTGCACACAGTAAGCACTTAATAAATGATTGAATGAATGAATGAATTACTCCAGTCAGAGGAAAGTGAGAGAATTGCACAGGTTGACTTTATTGAAAGATATACATTTTACAGTCTACAGTTCTTTCCTAAAGTACATTTCCCTATCCCATGAATCATTAAAATTGGGCCCTCTGAAACCACACACCATATAGAGTGCATGTGACAGACTGATGTTTAATTCTTTCCAATGGTAGAATTCAATCAGGTATATTTTCACAGACTTGCAGGTTTCCGTAGGGATTGGAGGAGAAATCTACTAAACAAGGAAAAGGCTTTAAGGACTAGAGGCTATATAATATGCTCTAAGTTTTATTTCTGGTGTTTTTGGAGCCCATTTTAAGCTGTAGAGGTTTAGATATGAGCATTTACTCAAATTTGTTTCTTATTAATCGTGGCAGATGGCCTTAGGAAGAGATTCAGCTGTGCCTATCTTAACTGGAGGCTCAGCTCAAAGTAGCATCAGGCCAAAGATGGAATGAACGCTTGTCTCCTAGACTCAATCACTTCTGGTCACGAGTGAAGTGTATCAGGAAGGGGAAGCTTGGGCTGCTGTTCCAAAAGAAAATAGGAGTCTCTATTTCCGCAGTTGTCAGCATGGTACTGCCTGTTAAAATAGAAATTGCCTTGCAGGAAGGAGTGGCAACCAAAGATGACACAGGATAATGAAGCAGCTATGACTTGTACCAAGTAAACAGCTGAGATCTGTGGTTCTTGGATTCCCACTTCTTCCTCCATAAAATGTGCAATCCTTTGAGGTGGATGTCTGCCACAAAAGAGGTTCACTCTACCACGATTGGGTATATACCTTCTGAACACTCCCTAAAGGATGAGCCACATGATACGATGGTTACAGGTCAGTATGCCTCAGACAGCTGAATGCCCAGTAGCCAATCTGCCTGAAACCAAATTGCCCCAAATTTTATGGATTCTGCCCCACAAATCTTATCGTTTAGAATGAGCCTGAAATAATGCCTTAAAATGAAAAGACTTTTCTACGATTCAGCAGGAAAATGTGAAATCCGGACCACTTCCTTCCCCATCCCTGGCCACCTCTAAAATAAAATGGTGATTATAATGATGAAATATCACCCCTTGACACTTTAGCTTTTAATCTATAATATTTAGGTATATATTGGATCTCATGAATGCTGTGTAGCGTAAGTGTTTTGGTGATTTAAGTACGGGAGAGCAGATATTTAGCATTCTACTTGCTCTGCCAGAGCTTCTGAATTGAAAAATGCTTTTATTTAATGATTTGTCACATAAAACAGTGATTTTTTTTAACATCGCAAACTTTAAGGACTGTTTTGTAACCCGTATTAGCATTTTTTATTTGCCCGACTGAAGGGATTGAGTATTGGAGGGTAAATAAAACGTGTTGCCCTTTTCTTTGTTCAATTACATAGATTGGCCTTCCCTCCGGTTGGTGTCAGTTGCCTGTTCTACAGGATCCAATCGCTGGTTGGTAGGAAGTTGGCAGATTGAATGCTGTGCTGCTAAGGGAGTTGTGTCCACAGGGCAATTGCTACTTCAGTTTCTGGGTCTGGAGCCCTGCAGCTTTTGAGACCATTGTCCTTGCAGGTTGGCAGCTTGGCCTAGTGGAAAAGGCACAGGAATGGGTGTCAGAAAACCCGGATTCAAATCCCAGCTCCACCCTGGATCTGCTGGGTGACCTCAGGGAAATCCCTGTAACCGCTGCGGGCCTTAGTTTCCTCATCTGTACAATAGGAATAAGATAGTGAGCCAAATGTAGGAGCCCAGTGTGTCCGATCTGATGATCTCGTCCCTACCTCGGGGTTTAACACAATGCCGTAATTATTTTGGGCGGAGGAAGCTTGGCTTGGAGGAAAGTTTGGAAGTGGGACTCGGGAGACCTGCTGTGTGAATTGGGCAGTTAGTTAAGCCTGTCTGTGCCTCTGGAATATCTCTTTATGGGAAATCAGCTGCTTCAGGATATCCAAAAACTGAACTCCATTTTCCCTCCTGAACCTTCTTTTTCTAAGATTCTTATTTCTGTTTCTCTGCCATATTCTCTGATCCAGAAATGAATTACCTTGGTGTCATCTTGGACTTCTCATTGTTATTTTCCCATAATCTATGCTAAATAGAGTTGCATGTATAATCAGAGTACCCAACTGGAGAGGGTTAACAAAGTATACCCTGCCCTTGGTTTCGTTAAAATTTCCTAGGGTTTAGGATTTGAACAGAGCAGAGCCTTGATTTCTGTTGCCCTCTACTGATAAATGTTAGCAGACTTCTGATTGTCTCTTAAAAATAAGTGAAATAAACCAGGGTTTGTAAATGCAGGTAATGTTATGCCTAGAGTTAAAAGGGATTCTTTCTTTATGAGTTTTTATTCAATCTCTTAGGATCTCCCAATTCTACATTTAGTAAGATAAACTATAGATACTTTGTATCTACCCCTGCACTTAGAACAGTGCCTAGCACATAGAAAGTGCTTTACAAATACGATAAGCAAACAAAAAACACCCAAAACTGAGATTTAATGATTGTACCTGATTAGTGATTTAGGGAAGCAAATCACAGCTTAGTGGAAAGAGCATCCTTGGGAGTCAGAGGACACGGTTCTGTGCTAACTTTAAAAAAAATAACTAGGGAATATAAACTACCACATTTTATATTTGACAAAGCTGAAAAGCAGTAGTTGCTATTATTTTTAAAAAATGAATGTAATTTTTCAAAATAAAAAAATGCTCATTTACTCAGCACTTAGAACAGTGCTTGGCACATAGTAAGTGCTTAACAAGTACTGTCATTATTATAGATTCTAGAGTTTTGTCACTGGAAACACAGCTTAGAACTGTACCCACAATTTTTAAGGGTGCATATCTTGCAGAAACAAAATGGTTTTAGATATCATCTAATTGTTCAGTTTCTTAGTTGTATGACAGTATTTGATTTTGATGCTGCCTCGGCACCCCAGACTCTGTTGTTCTACTCTTACCTACAATTCCTCCATACAACCCCTGCCCCTACAAAAGTGACTAAATGCCCCTGGGATCGAGGAAAAATTACGCTTCCCTAAATGTGTGTAAGAGCTGATGATCTCTGATGAAATTTAGGTACCCAATTTGTGGTATCACAAATGGGTCTGCTTCTCCCCTAGCAGAGCGAGGCGCATGATAGCTGCCCATTTCTATCCTTGGAGTGAGATAGGGATTACACAGTTACATTCCTTGACTGTTTGAAGAGGTGTCCGGCGATATCCTGGCGTGGCAGCGCTGACTATCTCTGTCATCCTTCTGCCAACGCCAGGCCTCGTGTCTAATTCCGTTTCTCATCACCACTTAGTGGAGAGGCTGCTCTGTGTCAGTAACAATGGACCCCTCTCATTCCCCATAACTGATGAGCAAGCTGGATTAATTTCAGCTCGTCAGATATTGGGGCTGTGACTGTGGATTTCCCGCAGAGGCCTTCTGGGATATACGGTGCTAACTGACCCAGATAGACTACGGCCTTGCTATCTGATAAGGAAACATGCTAAAATTAGTTTATCAGTTCATCCTACAGGAGGATTGGAGCAAAGCTGAATTATCTGGAAAGTCAGGGAATTGCTAGTAGGATCGGGCCTGCTTTAGGAGGAGGAAATTGCAGCCCTGCTTTTTTCGGACATGTTGCCAATTCTAAGCCAGCAAATTTAGCACCCTGCTGCTTGAAGAAGTCGTTTTCAGCTCACAGCCGGTTGGAAAACAAGGGTTAACATGATGAGCTTAGCTGGGGAACATCCCTAATAGCGTTGGAGACATCATTGTCATTTCCGGCTCTGCTATATTCTACTGCTCTGAACCAGTCTGGACCAAAAAACAGGCAAACTTACTGACATCCAATTGAACACCATTTTCCAGAAACCTCCAATGGAGAAAAATAACAACTCCCCGACTAAACAACTTTAGCAGCGTCCTTTGCCACTGTCTGAGGACACGAACAGCCACTTTGACTTTGTCAGAGGTGACTGGAGATGAGGTTTCAATCCTGAAAAGGAACGGTGGGTTAATGACTCAGAAAGATTTAGGCAGATATGTTAAAGCCCAGACAAAGAAAAGCACTGGTTCTCTTCCACAAAGTTTATGGTTGAACCGAAAGCCCATCTGCACAACCCACGGAAGACAGCGTGGCTCAGTGGAAAAAGCACGGGCTTGGGAGTCAGAAGTCATGGGTTCAAATCCCGTCCCCACCAATTTGTCAGCTGAGTGACCTTGGGCAAGTCACTTAACTTCTCTGCGCCTCAGTTACCTCATCTGTAAAATGGGGATTAAGAATGTGAGCCCCACGTGGGACAACCTGATCACCTTGTATCCCCCTCCAGCGCTTAGAACAGTGCTCTGCACATAGTAAGCGCTTAACAAATGTCTTCATTATTATATAGCTCCCTCATGCGCTTATGGTCACCAGTTAAATGCAGTTTGGCATCTGTTTACAAGTAAGAAAGAAACAACAGAGCAGTATGTGATGCTCCTCCAGATAAAATTACTTAAGCACATTAAATGTAAATTGTATTTTGGTGTTCTACATCTACAGTAACCAGATAAAATTCATTTCTATATATCTCCTGGCTCCCTCCCTTGACTCGGTTTAAGATGAGCCTTTGATAAATCTTGATCCCGTGATGTTTAAAAACTAAAAAATATTCAGTTGTTTTTTTCTTTGATATGTGTTTACTATGTGCCAGGCACTGTACTGAGCGCTGGGGTAGATATATTTTTATAGGTTGGACATTGTCCCTGACCCACAAAGGGCGCACAGTCTTAATCTCCACTTTACAGTTGAAGTTTGTGAGGCACAGAGAAGTTAAATGACTTGCCCAGTGGCACACAGCAGACAAGTGGAACTGAGGTCCTCTAATTTGCAGGCCCAAACTCCTACCTCTAGGTCATCCTGCTTCTCAAAGCTCTGGGGTAGAGACAAAGATAATCAAGTCAGACACAAAGTCCCTGTCCCACATGGGGCTTACAGTCTAAGTAGGAGGAAGGATAGGATTGAATCTTTAAACTTCTCATGTCTCACTTCTTCTAGAAAAGCTCTCCTTGCTTTTATGCGGACTAACTAGAACTAGGGATGGAATAGGGATGACACATTTGTCATCATCCAGTCAATCCATGGTATCCCTCCCCACAAGGTGTTTACTCAAATCCATGCCTGAATTTGAAGGCCTTGGCAGTTGGCTTAACCAATGCTCATCACCCATAAGACCGATGATAGATGTTAAATAGCTTTCTCTTTCGGGTCAATATTTGCCTCTCAGCTGAGGATATTGGTGCATACAGTGCCTTTGTGGACATTAGGAAAATGAATCTCAAATTCTCCTTGTAGAAGATTATTTTTTTGTGTGGTGCGCATTCATGTGAGGAGTCCATGAAGACGTGGATATTTTGTTATTTTAAGTCTGTAGGAAGGGCCAATTATGCTGCAGATTTCTGATCACTTTTCAAACATTAACTCAGCCTGTTAGGTCTGGGGAAAAGATAAGAAATATTTACAGGTAGGTAAGGGAAGTTGAATGAATTCCCAAAGTCACTAGGCAAGTCAGAGGGAAATGTTTGAATTAGGAGCTTCAACGCTTGTCTCCTTTTCCACTCGGTTGCTTCAGAACTTGCAGGAATTCTAAATCGGCTAATAAAAATACACCAGGTGTGTATGAGAAGTAGCGTGGCTCAATGGAAAGAGCCTGGGCTTGGGAGTCAGAGGTCATGGGTTCAAATCCCAGCTCTGCCAATTGTCAGCTGTGTGACCTTGGGCAAGTCACTTAACTTCTCTGGGCCTCATTTACCTCATCTGTAAAATGGGGATTAAGACTGTGAGCCCCATGTGGGACAACCTGATCACCTTGTATCTACCGCAGCGCTTAGAACAGTGCTTGGCACATAGTAAGTGCTCAACAAATGCCATTATTATTATTTAAGCTGTTTGCCCCTTTTTGAAAATGAAGTATATTTATAAAAGCCTTCAAAAATAGCAACTACTTAAGTGATCTGCTTTTGTTTGAGGTTCCTGCAGGATCCATCCTCATTCCAGTCCATGTACACTCTGTTTGTTTTGCATTTTTAGGAAACTTATGTAACAGACTGGGTGCTATATATGGAATTTCCCAGGGCCTAATCATAGAATCTCCATATTGATGGTATAAGCAAAGGGGCTGTTAAATATAGATGTGGAATTTGTGTTTTTTTTCTTCCAGCAACCTTGAAATTCAAGTGCAAACTCAAGCTGATAAAATTGGAGCTCTTGCTGATCTGTTGGATAGGTCACGGATTTGGGGGTCAGAAAGTCATGGGTTCTAATCCCGGCTCTGCCACTTGTCTGCTGTGTGACCTTGGGTAAATCACTTCTCTTGGACTCAGTTTCCTCATCTGCAAAATGGGGATTATGACTGTGAGCCCCACGTGGGACAGGCACTGTGTCCAACTTGATTGCCTTGTATCTATCCCAGTGCTTAGTACAGTGCCTGGCACATAGTAAGTGCTTCATAAATACCGTTACAAAGAAACAAAGTATAAATATAATTGTTTGAGTACTACCCACCCTGATTTTCTAAACAATTTCTGTTTTTCTTTGTGAAATTTGTAGATGAAAATAAATTCCTAATATTAAAAGTAGAACGTGGGAAGGGTAGCGCTTTATGGGATCACTCTCCTGCAGCGTTGAAGTCCAGCCAGGAGCCAGGATCCATCTCTTTCCAACCTTCTTTTGGGAAAGCCAATTTTCTGAGAGTCACCACAGGCTCCTGGTTGCAGGGAGGCAGGGGCCATCTGTATTCCGTTGGAAAGCGGTAATGTTCAAATTCTCCCAAACCCTGAATTCTCATTTACAAAAACTTGTGGGGGGGAAAAAACTGCCAGATCTTCAAATATGGTATTCAGTAGCTCATGGAAATGACTGCAGAGAAGGTATAAACTATCCATATTATTGATTTGCCCAGTCCATCAATGGAATTTATTGAGTGCAAAGCACTGTAATCAATCTGGAAGGTTTAATGAGGACTCACTGGGTGTGCAGAGCACTACCCTAAGTACCCAAGAGATCAGAAACAAGGCACATATTCCCTGTCCTCAGGGAACTTGCCATCCAGTGGGGGAGATAGACAAATGAAAAGAAAAGAAATCACAAATTGGGAGAGCAGGAAGCAGTATAAGGATAAAACAGGGCATAGTGGCCAAACCTACAGTTAATAATGCAAGAAACACACCTCAATGTAAGGGATAATTTTCCCATAGGCCCCAACCTGGACAGCAATTTTTCAGGGGGAAAATAGAAACTTTTATAGCAATAAAACGAGCTATAGAGCCAGTGGGTATCTTTTTTTGGTTGCAGTTTGCACCCTACAGCTGAGCATATTTTAGCACAGTTTGTAGGGCACGGCAAGGTGGAATTTCTTGGGCCACTGCTGCAGCTTAAAAGTGGGAAGTGAGATCACCTCAAGCGCCGTGCGCTCAACGTGCCTGGAAATTTTTATTTTTATTTTTTAATCCAAAAAGCAGCAGTTAACCTTAGTGCCTATGAGTGGCCCAATGACAAAGTCTCCCCATGTAATTAGCATTTTAAATGACCTCAAAACACAGTCCTCAATTTAAGACCTTTTTTAGTTAGGCTGAGTGGCATGGTCAATGTTTCAGCTTTACAGGAAGTCAGTTTCAACTTTTAAGCTTTAGGGCACCAGCCTCCTTTAGGGCAGCACTCAGGAGACGTGGGAAATGTCTGCTGTGTGACTTTGGGCAAGTCACTTAACTTCTCTGTGCCTCAGTTACCTCATCTGTAAAATGGGGATTAAGATTGTGAGCCCCACATGGGACAACCTGACCACTTTGTATCCTCCCCAGCGCTTAGAACAGTGCTTTGCACATAGTAAGCGCTTAACAAATACCAAAATTATTATTATTAAATGGCAGAATTATTTTCAAAGTTGGGATTTTGGGGATGGGGAAAGAAAGAAGGGAAAGTTTTTTAACAGGGCGGTGGGAGCCAGAGTAGGTGAGGCAGGGGGCTGAAGGGGAAGGATATTTGGTCATGGAGGACTTTAGCTGGGTAGGGACCGTCTCTATATGTTGCCAACTTGTACTTCCCAAGCGCGTAGTACAGTGCTCTGCACAGAGTAAGCGCTCAATAAATACGATTGAATGAATGAATGACTCTATCAATGGTATTTATTGAGTGCTTCCTTTATACAGAACCAATCTCCTGTTTATCATCATCAGTGATACTTAGTGAGCATTTACTGTGGGCAGAGCACTGTATTAAGCAATTCAGAGAGAACAGTACAACAACATAGACGCATTATCTGCCCACAATGAGCTTACAGTCTAGAGAAGGAGACAGACATTAATATAAATAAATATTGCTCCAAGGAAAAAATTGGTTGTAATGTCTGTCTCCCCCTTCTAGACTGTTAGCCCGCTGTTGGGTAGGGACCATCTCTATATGTTGCCGACTTGTACTTCCCAAGCGCTTAGTACAGTGCTATGCACACAGTAAGTGCTCAATGAATACGATTGAATGAATGAATGAAGACAGTTTTCAGGAATCAATTATATCATGAGTCTGAGAACTGCCTGAACGTATCATTCTGTTGCGGTAAGACCGTTTTTGTTTTGTTTTTATTTTTTTTTCAGTTTGGGAAATATGTGTTTTATTTTTCTTTTATTAAGTGTAGTGTTTATTTCTGAGGCGTTTGGATATTGTAAGTTCTTAGACTGAGGGAAATAGACTCACGATCCTTCAGGGCTATCTTTTCTTCATTCAGCTGTCTGTTGAATCCTCATGCTAGCCTTTCCATTTGAACAAGAACAGTACAATTGTGGCCTAATGAAATTTGTTCCTCAGTAATTGCATTACAGCAATTGCTCTTCATGTGGCTGTCAGGTAATGTAGCCGGCTCCCACCTAACCTTATAAGCCAGTGCCAGTTCTCGTCTGCTGAACTTAAAGTGATGGGAAACCTTAAAAAAAATCAGAATCTAAAAAGCATAATCTTGTTCCAGGGATAACTGAGGCACAGAGAAGTTAAGTGACTTGTCCAAAGTCACACAGCTGACAAGTGGCGGAGCAGGGATTCAGACCCGAGTCCTCTGACTCTGAAGCCCGGGCTCTTTCCACTAAGCCACGCTGCTTCTCAAGATACTTATGGGGATAAATTGGGCACCCATTTTGTTTCTGTGTACTGAAAGCTAATTAGTTTCCTCATCAAACTTGCTGAAATTTAGACATATTTGTTTCTTTAGAGACGGTTATCATGAGCAACATTTTTGTGGTTGCCAAGAGGACTGGGACATACAGAGCTGAAGGAACACTCTTATAGCGAGGCCCATTTCCCAGTATCAGTGGCCCCATTTCATGACATAGGCACTAGGGAAAACAAAATTGTGCTGAAGAAAAAGTAGTTCTCTAGGAAAATGATCTTAGTCCCATTTTTTCTTAGTCCCCCAAAGTTAAGTGGACCAAGGTCCTTTATAGATCTGATTAAAATGTTTTAATGGCCAGAGAATCACGCGAAACGTAACTTGGGAAGATTATGCCTCTCTTCCTTCATTCATTCATTTATTGAGTGTTTACTGTGTGCACAGCACTGTGCTAAGCACTTGGGAGAATACACTATAACAATAAACAGACACATTCCTTACCCACAACAACTCTAAGGACCCCAGGAGTCTGATCCACATGGTGGTAGGGATAGACCTATGGAAGCCCTGGAAGCCCACTGAAATTTACAAAGTACCTTGTACTATTTTCAGTGTGACATGTCTTCCCTTAGTCTGGGACAACCAGGCATTGAACAGATATTACCAACGCCCATGGTCTTCTGTGAACAAGCAAAGAAATGGTATTATTTTGTCTTCAATGGTTTCACTTAAACTTTTCTAAAAATAACAGTGCCACGTGAAGTAGCATCTTGACTTAATAATAGCCTACAAAATTGATGAGCATCCCCAGCCTGATATCTGAGTTGTGAATCTTCTCTGCTTTAGCTCCTTCAACAATCCATCATTGAAATGAAAGTGCTTCACTATAAACTGCGTCAAACTCATCCAGGTGACTGCCTTTTTTATGCTTTCCTTGAGTGCTTTGTGACTGCAGAGCCCTTCAACTGCAGAAATTTGAGCGTCTATGAAAGATATGCAGGTTGAGGCAAGAATATTCTTTTATGTGATGCCAAGCTGCTGTGTGCAAAGATACTGAGGCAGATTTTACAAAAAAAAGAGAAGCAGGGTTGCCTAGTGGATAGAACACAGACCTGGTACTCAGAAGGACCTGCGTTCTAATCCCAGCCCATCAAGTGTCTACTACGTGACCTTGGACAAGTCACTTCAGCTCTCTATGCCTCAGTTACCTCATCTGTGTAATGGGGGATTAAGACTGTGAACCCCATGTGGGACATGGACTGTCCCAGCCCTTAGAATAGTGTCTCACACATAATGAACACGTAACAAATACCCTTCTAAAAATGCTAAAATTAGTATTTGTCTGCCCCAGTGATAGAATAGATTTGTAAATAGAAGGTCTTAGAGCTCTGCATTATACAGGTACTCATTAAGCCTAAATGTAGATGATGTGCTGCTAAGCTTCGTGCCTGGTTGTTAATAATAATAGTAATAATAATGGCATTTATTAAGCACTTACTATGTGCAAAGCACTGTTCTAAGCACTGGGGAGGATACAAGGTGATCAGGTTGTCCCACGGGGGGCTCACAGTCTTCATCCCCATTTTACAGATGAGGAAACTGAGGCACAGAGAAGTTAAGTGACTAGCCCAAAGTCACACAGCTGACAATTGGCTGAGCCGGGATTTGAACCCATGGCCTCTGACTCCCAAGCCTGTGCTCTTTCCACTGAGCCACGCTGCTTCTCCAAAGCATCTCTTTCCCCCTAATGTGTTGTTGTTCTACACATTGCCCTAGAAAAGTTGCTTTCTGCTATTGTCATCATAAAATAGGGTTGTCGATACCACTTTCTGAATGCTTAGATTATTTAAAATTCAGAAGACGTGGGGCATCTTCAGATTCACGGGACAGCACGTTAAGCCTTTTGCTTGTATTAGAAAAGCAATTAGATGCTTTCATTATACCCTATATTATTTTTCTTAAGTGCATCCTAGTTTAAAGTGTTTTTAAGCGGGGCTTATTGGAATTGAATTTATTCTATCATATCACCCAGGAAATAGCCTTAGAAGGGATTACATGAGCTACTTAGTGAAGTTTAGTGTCTCGACTTTAGGACTATGGTCAAACACAGCAGTAGCTTTAAACTAATATTTTCCAAACTGCTTTAACGAATATGCCGTGTCTGAACTCCCGCTGACTGCAAAAGGGAGCCTCATCAGTGAGCAGAGTCAGGCCCCGATGGGACTGAATTGGGTAGCAACCGCAGACCTAATGCGACCCTTAATTTGGGACGGAAGAACGGCAGCCTGTGAACCAGAAGTGAATTGGGTCCCCGGGTGGACCTGATAGAAATGCCAGGGAACTGTCATTATAATGCCTGTAGTAATAATGGACTTGGCTAAACCCAGTTTTATTGTTGTATTCAACTCTCCCAAGTGCTTAGTGTAGTGCTGTGCACACCGTAGGCCCTCAAGAAATACCATTGACAGATGAGGAATATGAAAGGCAAATCTCAGCTTTTCAGGCTGTACTGGGAACAGGAAGAAGCTGTCGTTTGCTAGTTTGTCCAGGACAAACAATCTGTAGGGCTTTGTAAGCACTTGGGAGAGTATAGTATAGCAGAGTTGGCAGACCCAATCTTTACCGAGACCGATTTTTTGATACAGATGACAAATATATCCGTTTTCGAAGTCAGGAGGTTAATTGGTGAACGCATTTTCGAGACGTAGTATAGAATAAAATGGTCAAAGAATGATACTTCTCAATCAATCAATCAATTGTATTTATTGAGCGCTTACTGTGTGCAGAGCACTGTACTAAGCGCTTGCGAAGTACAAGTTGGCAACATCTAGAGACCGTCCCTACCCAACAGTGGGCTCACAGTCTAAAAGGGGGAGACAGAGAACAAAACCAAACATACTAACAAAATAAAATAAATAGAATAGATATGTACAGGTAAAATAAATAAATAGAGTAATAAATATGTACAAACATATATCCATATATACAGGTGCTGTGGAGAAGGGAAGGAGGTAAGATGGGGGGATGGAGAGGGGGACGAGGGGGAGAGGATCTCCCAGCTGTTGAGATGAACAGGCTCTCTGGAACGTGATAATTGAGTGATGGAGGGTCCAAGCTGAAATGAATGAAGTAAAGGGGGAGAGGGATACTGCCAGCTGATTCTACTAATAGTTTAGCTTGGTATTAAATCAATCAGTTGTATTTATTGAGCACTTACTGTTTGCAGAGCACTGTTTTAAGCACTTGGAAGAGTACAGTGTAAAATATGACAAGGTGGTAGACATGTTCCCTGCCCACAATGAGTTTACAGTCTAGAGAGGGAGAGACAGACATTAATATAAATGAATTATGGATAAGTACATAAGTGACGGGGGCCGGGGGAGGGATGAATAAAAGGAGCAAATCAGGGCAATGTAGAAGGGAGAGGGAGTAAGGGAAATGAGGACTTAGACGGGGAAGATCACTCAGAGATGTCATTTTAATAAGGCTCTGAAGGTGGGGAGAGTAATTATCTGTTGATTTATGAAGAGGGAGGGCGTTCCAAGCCAGAGGCTGAACATGGGCAAGAGTTTGGCAGCGAAATAAAGGAGATCAAGGTAAACTGAGTAAGTGGGCATTAAAGGAGCAGAGTATGAAAAAAGGAGAGAGGTGAGGTGGGAGGGGGCAAGGTGATTGAATGCTTTCAAGCTGATGGTAAGCAGTTTCTGTTTGATTTGGAGGTGGATGGGAAGTGGAGTGGTTACTGATTCTTGAGGAGTGGGGAAACACGGACTGAACTAAATGTCCCAGTGGCAGATTTAAGTATCCTCTGAACTTTGCTGCTTCAAAATGCAGTTCTCCAACAGGGCTATTTGATTTATGTTGCCCTTGAGAAAGGCTCTGGACAACAAAATAAGAATATACAAGGTCAGTGTTTGTGTGCTGTTCTCCCAGTTAAAAAAGACATCAGTGTCAGCGCTGCCTACTGGCAACTGTTTTTAAAACCCAATGCCCAAGAATTTTCTTCATCTTTATTCAAAATTCACTATAGAGCTGATGTTAGTGACTGCGGGGCATGGTACTTATTTGAAAATAACTGCAAATGACAGAATACTAGCAAACTTTCTGGTATCTATTAAAACATCAAATTTAATTCCAGTGGGAGAGTTGATCTATAGGAAACAATGTGGCCTAGGGAATAGAGAATGGGCTTGGGAGTCAGAAGGACCTGGATTCTAATTCCGGCTCCACCACTTCATTCATTCATTCATTCAGTCGTATTTATTAAGCGCTTACTGTGTGCAGAGCACTGTGCTAGATGCTTGGGAAAGTACAATACAACGATAAACAGTGACATTCCCCGCTCATAACGAGCTCACAGTCTAGAGAGGGGGAGCACCCCCACTGAGCACCCCTTGTCTGCTGGTTGACCATGGGGAAGTCACTTAACGTCTCTGTGCCTCAGTTACTGCATCCGTAAAATGGGGATTAGGACTGGGAGCCCCATGTGGGACAAGGACTGTGTGCAGTTTGATTAGCTTTTATCTACCTCAGTGCTTAGTACAGGGCTTGGCACATAGTAAGCGCTGAAAAAGTACCACTGATAATATTGGTTTCAGGACTTGAAAAACTATACCCTAGCCAGCCAAGTTATCCGGCAGTGGGAAAGCGGCTTGTTAGGATCCAGCGGTGGAGAGGTCCCTTTCTACTTTTCTGCGTCTTCCCTCAGGAGAGGGGTCAAGAGATGAGCCCCCTTTTTCCTCTCCTCCTCCCCATCCCCCCACCCTACCTCCTTCCCCTCCCCACAGCAGCTGTATATATATTTGTACAGACTTATTACTCTATTTTACTTGTACATATTTTCGATTCCATATATTTTGTTAATGATGTGCGTAGAACTTTAATTCTATTTGTTCTGACAATTTTGACACCTGTCTACATGTTTTGTTGTCTGTCTCCCCCTTCTAGACTGTTAGCCCGCTGTTGGGTAGGGACCGTCTCTAGATGTTGCCGACTTGGACTTCCCAAGCGCTTAATACAGTGCTCTGCACACAGTAAGCGCTCAATAAATACGACTAAATGAACATTCAACATATTCAGGGATTTGGGAGGAGGGGCCACCAACGAAGTTAGGGCTGCCCAGGAAATGATAACAGCAAAGGCTCAATGTGGAGCCGGAAGGAAACTGGCGGACGGTAGGATGGGTTAAGCTGAGGAAGATGAAGCTTAAAGTTGTAAGTTCCTTGAAGACAGGCTTTGTTTCTACCGATGCTATTAATCAGTGGGGTGTTTGTTTAGCGCTTATTATGCGTCAGATACTGTGCTTAGCACTGAAGTAGCTATGAAATAATTAGGTTGGACATAATCCCCGTCCCACGTAGGGTTCACGGTGTAAGTGGGAAAAACAGGTACAGATGAGGAAACTGAGGCACGGAAGAATCAAGCGACTTGCCCAAGGTCACACGGCAGATGGGTAGCGGAGTTGGGAGTAGAACCCATGTCCTCTGACTATCAGGCCCATGTTTTTTTCCACTAATAATAATAATAATAATGGTATTTATTAAGCACTTGCTATGTGCAGAGCACTGTTCTAAGCGCTGGGGAGGTTACAAGGCAATCAGGTTGTCCCACAGGGGGCTCACAGTCTTCATCCCCATTTTACAGATGAGGGAACTGAGGCACAGAGAAGTTATGTGACTTGCCCAAAGTCACCCAGCTGCCAATTGGCAGAGCAGGGATTTGAACCCGTGACCTCCGACTCCAAAGCCCGGGCTCTTTGCACTGAGCCACGCTGCTTCGCCGTATTGAACTCTCGCAGGTCCCTCGTACAGTGCTTGGCACACAGTTAATGCTCAATAAATATCATTGATTGATAACTTGGGAAGAAGAGAAGTACCTCCCAGAGGTAAAGGGATCCCCAGGTGGAAGAGTCATTGGGTAGGGACTGTCTCTATATGTTGCCAACTTGTACTTCCCAAGCGCTTAGTACAGTGCTCTGCACATAGTAAGCGCTCAATAAATACGATTGATGATGATGAAGAGTCGTGGCCCAGTAGAAAGAGCCCGGGCTTTGGAGTCAGAGGTCAGGGGTTCAAATCCCATCTCAGCCAATTGTCAGCTGTGTGACTTTGGGCAAGTCACTTCACTTCTCTGGGCCTCAGTTATCTCATCTGTAAAATGGGGATGAAGAGTGTGAGCCCCCTGTCCTGATCACCTTGTAACCTCCCCAGCGCATAGAACAGTGCTTTGCACATAGTAAGTGCTTAATAAATGCTATTATTATTATTATTATTATTAAGCGTTTAGAAGTAACTCAGCCCCTGATTTAAAAGAAATCCCCCCCCAAATAAATAAATAAAGCAGTCGTATTTGTCAGCAAGAAACTAAACACATCATTTGGAGGCCCAGAAGTAAATGATTAGTTTAATATAGACTGACTCGGAATGTTCCTGGCTCTTGCTGGAACCATATAGGGTTGAAGTAGCAGTGTGACTCAGTGGAAAGAGCCCGGAGGTCATGGGTTCTAATCCTGACTCTGCCACTTGTCAGCTGTGTGACTTTGGGCAAGTCACTTAACTTCTCTGTGCCTGTTCCCTCATCTGTAAAATGGGGATGAAGATTGTGAGCCCCACGTGGGACAACCTGATCGCCTTGTATGCGCCCCAGTGCTTAGAACAGTGCTTTGCATATAGTAAGCACCTAACAAATGCCATCATTATTATTATTATTACTATAAGTACACGTGGTCATTTTCCTGAAGTGGCATAACATGCTTAAATTTCATTCAGTCATATTTATTGAGCGCTTACTGTGTGCAGAGCTCTGTCCGCTTGGGAAGTACAAGTTGGCAACATATAGAGACGGTCCCTACCCAACAGTGGGCTCACAGTCTAGAAGACTGAAATTTGAAATCTATAGAGAAATCAAGGAGGAGGGCTCGGAAAAGATCTCTGCTAATAAAGGAAGTTCAAGATGTTTCTGTGTCCTGATCTACCAAGTTACCAAGCGCTTAGTACAGTGCTCTGCACACAGTAAGCGCTCAATAAATACGATTGATGATGATGATGATGATGTTTTGTCCCGGACTTATTGCGAGACGCGGATACGGCTTTGAGATCAGCCAGAGAGCAAGATCCTCCTGGAGAGTTTTGGCTCCCCCTCATGGTCCTGTGAAGCCCAAATTTCTGGAATTTTAGGTCAGGGATTCTGAGATTATCCAGAAATAATAATAATAATAACAATAACAACAATAATAATAATAATAATAATAATAGCATTTGTTAAGCGCTTACTATGTGCAAAGCACTGTTCTAAGCTCCGGGGGGGATACAGCGTGATCAGGTTGTCCCACGTGGGGCTCACAGTCTTCATCCCCATTTTACAGATGAGGGAACTGAGGCTCAGAGAAGTGACTTGCCCAAGGTCACACAGCAGACAGGTGGCGGAGCCGGGATTCGAACCCATGACCTCTGACTCCAAAGCCCGGGCCCTCGCCACTGAGCCGCGCTGCTAACCAGAAAGCAAGGTTATCTCAAATGCTCCAGTTTGCTTGATTTGTATATTAATATTTCCAAGTGTTCCGGTTTCTCATTGCGTGCGCTGCGCTGACCTCTGGGACTGTGTTTATATTCAGAGCATTTGTTTCTGAATCCAAGGCTTTATTCAAAAATTGGTTTTTATCTGCCCGTTTGACCAGCGTAGCTTTATTTTACTTTTAATCTCTTATAGATAAACGAAACAGTGTCCTTTACATTCCTGGGCACATTCTCAAGGATTGCCATTCTTCTCGCGGGAGTTTTCATTTGGGGCATTGGAGGTCATTTGACGCATAAAACTCGATTTGTATTCATTTTTCCAAACAAAAGAATTAGAGAGACTAATTGTTTTCTCTTGTGCCACATGCTACCTCGACACCTGTATCAGTTGCAGAGGGATATCTAGAAAACACTGGAATTGTGCGTTTCTTTCTTGGAAGTTGAAGCACTGGAGATTACAGAACAGGAGAGAGATCATTCCAATAGACTAAAATTAAACTCTTGGATACTCCACTATTACCATGTGATTCTAATTACACTACTTCCCTTTTTTATTTCCTCACACACTTTATCTTCCTACCTTGAAATTAAAAATAGTTATTATCTATTATTATCTATTATTCCGGCTCTGCCACTTGTCAGCTGTGTGACTGTGGGCAAGTCAGTTAACTTCTCTGTGCCTCAGTTGCCTCATCTGTAAAATGGGGATTAAAAGTGTGAGCCCCAAGTGGGACAACCCAACTACCTTGTATGCGCCCCAGTGCTTGGCACATAGTAAGCACTTAACAAATGCCATCATCATCACTATTAGAACGAGGTTCTACATTATCCTTTTGTTCTTCTTAACTATATCCTAGTGTGCTCAGTAGTAAAATGCCAGGTAGTATAAGCCTTTTCCTTACATTCAAAATGAGACTTTATGTTGGAAATTAATTTGTCCCCTTAATCGAAACAGTATTAACAGTTTTAGATGCTACACTAAAAACTCTTTAAATTAAGATGAGGAAATGCTACTTCCCAAACGGCCTCTGTTAAAAAAAAAATCAAATTTCAATTTTTATTTTACCACCAATACCCTGTTTGTAAATAATACTTTGATGCCCCAGCCCCACAGTACCTTTTTATATTCATTCGTTCAGTGGTATTTTTTGAGCGCTTACTGTGTACAGAGCACTGTATTAAGCACTTGGGAAGTACAAGTTGGCAGCGTATAGAGACGGTCCCTACCCAACAACGGGCTCACAATCTCGGAGACAAACAACATAACAAAACACTGAACAGGTGTCAAGTCATCGGAATAAATAGAAGTAAAGCTAGTTGTTAAGTGCTGACTATGTGCTAAGCACTGTTCTAAGCACTGGAATAAATGCAGGTTAATTAGGTTGGTCACAGTCCCTGTCCCACATAGGACTAACAGTCTGAGTAGGAGTGGGAACAGGTATTTAATCCCCATTTTACAGTTGAGGTAACTGAGGCACAGAGAAGTTTAGGGAGTTGCCCAAGGTCACACTGGGTGAGCCAGGATTAGAACCCAGGTCCTCTGGCTCTCCTTCCCCCTTAGACTATCAACCCCATGTTAGGACAGGGTCTGTGTCTGATCTGATTGTATTGTAGCTACCTGAGTGCTTAGCACAGTACTTGGCCCGTGGTGGGCACTTAAAAAATACCACAATTATTTATTTTTCAATTATTACTCCCTTACCTGTTTTAGAGCTAGCCCTTCCACCTCCTTGTCCAGTGGCCATCACAAATGCCAAATTGCTCAGCTCTCCTAAACACTTCCGATCCTGAAATGTCATCCTCTGCTTCCCCTTAAAAAAAAAAAAATGAGGTGTTTTTCTTTCAGAAATGGGGTTTGACATTTGGAATTGAAAGCTGTGATCCATCTTCTGCCCGTAGTGGAATGTGTGAAGGTCTGATCACGCTTGAGGATCCGATCATTGATTTATTGTGTGTGGGTGCGAAGCAGCCCCTTCGGAGGATGGAAAGCAAACAGTAATCCGTGACTGCCTAAGTACACTGCAGAGATTGGCGAGGCGTCGGAACTGCTCCGTACTCATTTTTACTGGTTACGTCGTGCGGCAGGGCTTCCAGCAAAATCACGGAGAAGGGAATAGAAACCAAACTAGGAGCTCTGAAGTCATTTAACAGTTGATTCTGTGTGATTTCTGCAGTTTTCGGCCTTCTTTTTGCTAGGTCTTATGTCGACATGGCTCCTGGCTCATTACTACATGGCACATAACAGCTTCAACCCCAGGCGAACGATCAGCGGGACACTGTGTTGATTAAGGGATGATTTCCCCTTCCCCTCTCTCCCATGGAATCTCAGGTCCTGTTACCAGCGGGGAGCAATGTCTGAGCAATACGGCTCTCAGACAGCCTCGTTAAGAAATGATGAGCTGTCGTGTTCAGGATAAGGCAGACCCACACTGAAAGATGTGGACGAGCAGAGAAAAGAAGTGCATGAATAACTGCAAAATTCAGTGGGTTCAAAATGTTTTGCCACACGTGTTCATAAACTGCTGCAAGCCCTTCCATCCAGAGAAGCAGAGTCATTCTTGCGTCGCCTATAATCCGACCACCAGAACATTCAGTTCAGTTCAGAAACAAAGGTAAATAGATTACCTATAGCGTCGCCTTTGGTTGTGTTCATTTTTGAACATTCAGTACGTGCAGCACAGAGGAAATGTGCTAAATCAATCAGTCATATTTACATAACCCTTACTGTGGGCAGAGCACTGTACTAAGGGCCTGGGAGAGTACAATATAACAATTGGTAGACATGTTCCTTGCCCACAACAAGCTTACCGTCCAGAGAGGGAGATAGACATTAATATAAATAAACTACAGATATGTACAGAAAGTGCCGTGGGGCTGAGGGAGGGGTGAAAAAAGGGAGCAAATCCAAGAGCAAAGGCGACACAGAAGGGAGTGAGAGAAGAGGCTCAGTCGGGGAAGGTCTTTCGCGGGAAATGTGCTTTTAATAAGGCTTTGAAGGTGGGGAAAGTTGATCATCTGTTGGATATGAAGAAGAAGGGTGTTCCTAGGCCAGAGGCAAGATTTGGGTGAGGGTCGGTGACGAGACGGAGGAGATGGAGGCACAGTGAGTAGGTTAGTATCAGAGGAGTGAAATGGGCAGATTGGATTGTAGTAGGAAATCAGGGAGGTGAGATAGGAGCGGGCAAGGGGATTGAGTGTTTTAAAGCCTATGCTAAAAAGTGTCTGTTTTGATGCAGAGCTGGGTGGACAAGCACTGGATGTTCTTGAGGAGTGGAGAAATATGGACCAAAAGGTTTTGTAAAAAGTGATCCAGGCAGCAGAGTGAAGTAATGGACTGGAGAGGGGAGAATGGACAGGAGGCAGGGAAGTCAACAAGGAAGCTGGTTGGAGTAATCAAGGCAGGACAGGATAATAATAATGATGATGGTCTCTGTTAAGCACTTACTATGTGCCAAGCACTGTTCTAAGCAAGGATAAGTGCTTGGATTAACACGGTAACAGTTTGGATGGAGAGGAAAGGTCAGATATTGGCCACGTCGCGAAGGTTGAACCACTAGGATTTGGTGGCGGATCGAATGTGTGGGTGGAATGCGAGAGATCAGTTGAGGATAATGCTAAGGTTATGAACTGTGAGACAGGGAGGATGGTGATGCTGTCTACAGTGTTGGGAAAGTCAGGGGGAGGACAGGGTTTGGGTGGAAATATGAGGAGTTCTTCTTTGGCTATGTTAAGTTTTAGATGCCGGCGGGACATCCATGTGGATGTGTCCTGAAGGCAAGAGGAAATATTAGACTGAAGAGAAGGAGAAAGATCAAGGCTGGAGATGTAGATTTGGGAATCGTCTGCCAGAGTTGGTAGTTGAAACCATGGGAGTGGATGAGCTCTCCAAGGGAGGGGATGTAAAAGGAGAATTGAAGGGACCCACAACTGAGCCTTAAGAGACTCCCACAGTTAGTCACATTTATTGAGCACTTACTGGGTGCAGAGCACTGTACTAAGAGATTAGGAGAGTACAATATAATAGACACATTCCCTGCCCACAACGAGCTTACATTTTGCGGGGGGGAGACAGACATAAATGTAAAAAAAAATTACAGATACATACATAAGTTCTGTGGGGCCGGGAGGGGGGATAAATAAAGGGACCAAGTCAGGGTGACGCAGAAGGGAGTGGAAGAAAAGGAAAAGAGGGCTTAGGGAAGGCCTCTCCGAGGAGATGTGCCTTCAATAGAGCTCTGAAGTTGGAGAGAATAATTTCGGTGATGAACAGTGAAGGCATTCCAGGCCAGAGGCAGGATGTGGGAGAGAGGTGGGTGGTGAGATATGTGAGACCTAGGTACAGTGAGAAAGTTAGCATTCTAGGAGCGAAGTGTGTGGACTGGATAGTAGTAGGAGAGTAGCGAGGTGAGGTAGGAGGTGGCAAGGTGATGGAGTGCTTTAAAGCCGATGGTGAGGAGTTTTTGTGTGATGAGGTTGTGGATGGGCAACCACTGGAGGTTCTTGAGGAGTGGGGAAACATGGCCTGGGCGTTTTTTGTAGAAAAATCATCCAGGCAGCAGAGTGAAGTATGGATTGAAGTTGAGAGAGAAAGGAGGCAGGGCGGTCAGCAAGGAAGCAGGATGACTGGTTAGGAGGTGGAGTTGAATTTGGCAAGAAGGAGATCATTGGTGACTTTTGAGAGGGCGGTCTCAGTGGAGTGAAAGGGGGCAGAAGCTAGTTTAGAGGGGGTCAAGGAGTTAATTGGAAGAGAGAAAGTGAGGCAGCAGGTGTAGACAACTCACTCAAGGAGTTAGGAGAGGAGTGGTAGGAGGGAGATGGGGCAATAATTAGAGAAAGCCATGGAGTCAAGAGAGGGGCTTTTTTTTTTAGGATAGGGGAGAATTGAGCATGTTTAAAAGCAGTGGGGAAGAATCATTGGAGACTGAAGAGTTGAAGATGGTTCTTAGCCTCGTCTCATCCTTCACATCTGTCTCTTCTTTGCGTTCTTTAAATTTCTAGTTTTATGGTTTTAGATTTGCCACAGTCTTGGAAATTAGCCTTAATTTCAAGATGTACAATGAGACATCATTAATTTTACTGTGCCTTTAGGCCCACATTGTATAGAATCAACCCCTTGATGGAAAAGTCATTGTAAGCAGAGCCACCCTGAAAGCCCAGAGAGCATAAATATTCAAAGGGCATGAATTCACCCTGGTAATAATCTACCAGATTTTCAGTTTAATGATTAGATTTTGTAAATTCTTTTGTTCGTTGAGATACAAAGTGATGCACCATACAACCTGGAAAAGATTATTTTATATAGGTAGGAAGTAGCTGTCCAGCAGGGTAATACAGTCTCATTTAATTCTTTCTGTTGCTCAATAATCTCATCTTTTTTTTTTTTTCTGATCTTTGGAAAGTTTTGAAAAGGAAATTAAACTTGGGGTTTTTCAGATATGGGGCTTTTATGAACCTTACAGCATAGGCTGTGGGTGTGGAAGAAGATACTGATAGGAAAAAGTAATTAGATTTGACTTTCTGTTGGAGCAGGATTAGCTAAAGAATTGAAAACAAGAAAAAAAAAGGTTGCGCAGATGGTCTTCATAAAAACTAGCAAGATTAGATCTGGATCCAGGTTATCACACTGCTTTTACAGACACATCTGTTGCAAACTAATTGCCTCTCCTCTGCCTGATAAACTGAGCATGGGTTTTGGATTTTGTCTGCAATAAAAACAACTAAAAGCTCAACACTGTCCTATTTTTTTCATAAGCATATGAGTGGGTGTTTGATTTATTTGGTTAATTGACTATATTTTGATGTTTATCATGATCACAAGTGGCCAGCTTGCTCTTGGTAATAAAATTTACCTTTCTCTAAAATGGTATTCCCTTCAATCATCTTCTTAATTTCCTCCAGGATATTCTGTGGGACAGTATGCTACTTTCTCTCTTCCATGTTTGTGATTTTTGTTTGAAGGTAGATCAAAGATAGCTGTGTGTGCGTTTTCATTAAGGAAGGTGAAAAAACTGAAGCACTCAAACATTCAGGCTAGCAGTGGGGGGAAGGTAAACCAAGGACAGATCTGAGCTGATGTTTTTCAGGTAACTAGAATCTTGTACTTGTTAAAATGACACATTTGAAGCGGAAATATTACCAGAGAAAAACTGATTGTAATTCTCCATACTGTGATTTGGCCTTTTATATGCCTATGTGTACAATTCTTGAGTTGTCCCCAGTCCTCTCCTCTAGATTCAATAATTTCAATACCTTTAATACGGTTTAGATACAGTTTATTTTCCAAACCTTAATGTTTTTTGTTGTTCTTTATCCTGGATTCAAGTATATATGTCCTTAAATTATGAAGCAACAACCAGGATAATTATCTTCTAGGTGCTTCACCAATGTAAAGTATCACAACTGTTCGCCTACAATATTTTATGGCATTTGTTAAGTGCTTACTATATGTTAAACACCATTCTAAATACTGGCGTAGATACAAGCGAATTAGGTTGGACGCCGTCCCTGTCCCACCTGGGGCTCACAGTCTAAGGAGGAGAAAGAACAGAACAACTGAGGCACAGAGAAGTTAAATGAGTTGCCCAAGATCACAGGGCAAATAATTGGCAGAGCCGGGACTAGAACCCAGGTTATATGTTCTTTACCCCTTCTTGTGTATCCCAATCGCTACCTCACTGATTTTTGTTTATCTTGTGGTCCACATGGCTCAAGGCTCATTTATTAATGCATTTAAGACTGATGCATGCGGGCTTTTAGAAGAGTACTCTTAAAGTAAATGTCATTGGCTCTGCCACTGTGGGGCTTAGTCTCTTTTCTACTATCCTTCTGCATAAAAAAGCACATATGCAATCTTGTTTTCCTTATTGCCCTTGTCCCTGCCTATTTTCGGGTTTTTTTCTGAGTTCTGCTCTATTTTATCATCTCAGTAAGTCCAGGTTTAAAGGAAATCAGTAATTTACTTCTGGGTTCCTGAAATGGCTCTGTTTCTTCTATAAGTTATTCATTTATTGTTATCAGTGGTAAAGACCACTAACCAATTCAGACTGTGGCCAAGGAGGGAGTTTAACTCTGTTCCAAGATACATAGATTAATGTCTCTATTATTCCTTGTAGCATAGACCTAGCCCCAAATGGCATACTCTTGAAGGATAGATACTGTATATTCTTTCAGTGTTGTATACAATATCTAGCTTGTTTTGAGACTTAAATGGTAACTAGCCATAGAAATCATCAGTCACGGTACTTCGATGGGGATTCAGTGCCTATTCTCCTTCCTACTTAAATTGAGAGCCCCATGTGGGACAGGGACTGTGTCTGATTTGATTAATTTGTGTCTCCCCCAGCTCTTAGAACAATGCTTGACACATAGTAGGTGCTTAATAGATGTTATTAATTTATCTATAACATTCCTGTTGAATAATGATATTTCATGTGGTATTAAGGTGACCACGTATGCCAAGGTAGACAAGTTGTTCCCCGTATTTTGGTGTCCACCTTAACCCTCAACGGTAGTACTAGCTCATGGCACAATAGTAGGTCCACTGTACTAAGTGGCAAGTATAGAATCATGAAGTGATATGTTCCCTGCCCACAAGGAGCTTACACTCTAGTTGGAGAGGTAGACATCTTAGGAAACTTTTGTTTCCTAAAAATGTTGACGGGGCAGAGGAGGGTCAGCAGAAATGCACATAAATGCCCATCTGTGGGGGAGGTCACAGAGGGAGAGGAGATGGCAGGGAGATGGCGACTCCTAAACCTGTGGGCCCAGCTCTCAGAAGTCAGCCCCATTGCTGGACCTGGAAGCCAGTGGTTCTGGGAGCCTCTCCCACTGCCCAAGCAGAGGCAGCAGATGCCCCACAGATAAACTCCAGGAGATGGAAGCTTCCCTCCCGCCTCAGTCAAGGTGACCACTGGAAGCCTGCCGCCGTTTCTGGGTGGCCAGCCTGAGGTCATCCCACTGCCAGGATCGGGGCACCCAGAGAGGGCATCCCACTGTCAGAATTTGGCGGCTTCCACCCCAGAGTTGGCACCCTGGGCAGCGATAGAGGGTCAGTACCACCTTCCTTCCTTCCCTCCTCCTTATCCCTTTCCCATCTCCTCCATCCTTTGTCCCTTTCTCTCCCTCTTTCTACCCCTTGGATCACAGGTAAGGTAACCAGATTTTAGTTTTGTATTATACTTTTTTCTCCCCACTTCTCCTCTGTCTCTCTCTTTCCCTGTCCTTTTTTCTTCTTTCCTTTTCTTTCTCAGTCAGTCTTATTTACTGATCACTTAATGTGTGCAGAGCACTGTACTAAGCTTAGAACAACATAACAGATACATCCCCTGCTCTCAACTCTTGCTCTCTTCCCTCTCATCTCTCTTTCAGTTTATTTCTTGAGTGCCAGATTCTGCCAGCCTCCTATATAAGCCTCCTTTGCTCATTTTCCTGCTTACCTAATTTTGCTTTTACTTCCTGGATAGATGCCCGAGATGAGAGCTTTCAGCCGTGTTGCTAATTGATGCAGGCTGGTACATAACCACCATCAGTGGTGTCTTCTTGGAGTTCAGTCTGCTTTAGGCAAATTGTCCATCCGTAGGGCTCTACTGATTTTGAAAAGTGGTTCACTGACATCTCTGGGTCGTCTTGTGTGTGGTCTTCTCGGGCAACATTCCTCAGTGTTCAGGAGCTCCTACATGAGTGACTCAGGAATTTAGGATGATGCTCCCAGCCAGTCTACCCCCATAGATAATATTTTTATTTTAAAATTTCACCGAAAACCCAATTTTTTAGCATCCCAATTTTTCACTGGTAAAATTTCACGTTTGCCTCTTGACAAATAATGTAATCAAGCCTTACTGCATTTAACTCACTAGATTCATTCATGAGTCAATCCACTCAGCATCATCCCCGTGAGGTAAATCGACATTATTACTTATGACCTGTTTTGTGTTTCAGGGAATTGAGATAATGAGTCTGTGGCAGAGTTGAGATTAGATCAACTGCATTTAATAATATGGAAAACCAGTGTTGGGGCCTTTGAATAATACTTATTGTCAAATGTTAATTTGTCGTTTCCAATGCAGAGCTGTGAAAAATAAATTAAGGTTTTCCCCGAAGAGGTTTATAATTGTCTTGTAATTGAAGTTGCTGTGATAATAGTCTTTTCTTGTAGGTAAAATGGAGCAGAAATTCCTAGTCTCCACCCAGATTACCAGTTGTCTTCCCTCTATCACATCCCTCCCCTGTCAACCCTGGGTTTTCCCCTCCTTTCATTCTTCTCTAGGAGTCTTCCACCTTCTTTTCCCTAAAGGATCCATGCCCTCATGAGTGCTTTTAGAATCCATGTCAGGATTTCACTAATATCTGTGGCTGGGGCTGCTCCAATTCTTTCCAAACTGAGAGTATCTCTTGGTAAGTGTTTGAGAGAAAGAGAGTGTGCCTGGGGATAGGTGTAGCATCCATAATAATAATAATTGTGGAATTTGTTAAGCACTGACAATGCACCAAGCACTTTTTGAAGAACTGGGGAAGACGCCATCTAAACATAGCAATATAGTTCCTGTCCCACGTAGGGGTCCACTGTCTAAGGAGGTGGAGCAGCAAATATCAATCCTCATTTTGCCGATGAGGAAACTGAGTCACGGAGAAGTCAAGCGACTTTCCTAAAGTTACACACTAGACAAGTGATCTTCCGAGTTCCCGTCCTCTGCTCTTTCCACTGAGCCTGACAATGTCTACCATCTTAGGTCGCCAATCACAAGATCAGAAAGCTGCAAAATGGAGACTGTGAGTCTTTTGTGGGCAGGAAGTGTTTCTGTTTGTTAGATCATGCTCTCCCAAGTGCTTAGTACAGTGCTTTGCACACAGTAAGCGCTCAGGAAATGCGAATGAATGAATGAATGGAGCTGTAAAGTGCTCGCTCTCTTAGAGCTCTCCTTAAGAAGCGGCATTCCGAGTGGCCCATTTTTAAGATTCTATAGATTGTTTGATTTAGGATTTGAAAAGGTATATATGTTTGTACATATTTATTACTCTATTTATTTATTTATTTTATTTGTACATATCTATTCTATTTATTTTATTTTGTTAGTATGTTTGGTTTTGTTCTCTGTCTCCCCCTTTTAGACTGTGAGCCCACTGTTGGGTAGGGACTGTCTCTATATGTTGCCAATTTGTACTTCCCAAGCGCTTAGTACAGTGCTCTGCACATAGTAAGCGCTCAATAAATACGATTGATGATGATGATGAAAACCCGGGCAAGTGGCCGTAAAACCCCTCTTTTGTGTTCATCCCCCTAGACGTATGTTTATCCCTCTAGCTCAAAGTTTTGGTTTGCTTACAGTGTACAAAGAGACCCAGTGAACAAGTAGGCCAAACTGATATTGATTTCAGGGCTGCCTCACTGTTTAAATGAAGTCTTCAAAAAGTTTGAAGTAGAAAGAAAAATATGTTGATTTGTGGGCATCTGTACCCGGGATATTTGTGAGACGGAAATGGAAACAAACTACACACTACCATCCTAATAAATATCTCAAAATGTATCTAGTGAGATTTTTAAATGAGAAAGAATAATAGCAGTTCTGGGGTCAAGCTTTTGGTACAGAAACTTCCAGTTGCTCCTATTCACCCAGCCCATGACCTGCCGGCCTCCAGCAAACCCATCCTCTTGGATCTCCAGGAAACCCATTTTCTTAGAAATCCATTGACTTGGGTCTTGGATTTCCTCCTCCCACCAAAAAGCTTTCATCTAGGTTATTTCACGGAGCTCTGTTTATAATGCTGTTAATACAGTGCTTGGGCAAGTAATGCCGGGGACTGAGGAAAGAGAGATTTGAGATTCGGAAAATAAATGGGTCCATAAATTTTCTGAACATCAAACACTGCTTTGTTGTCTGTTTTTCAAGGGTAGAATGTTGTCGCATAGTCATAATATAGCCATTGTCTGGCAGAGCGCTTTTATTTTCCTTTATTTCTATTGAAACAGTCAATAAACCTTTGTAGTGCCACTTCAACTTGAAGTGTCTTTTTAAAACCTTATAATTATACTGGTTTTGCTGCAACAATTCTGTTAGAAGCCCTAATTCCAGGGAAAGAAAAAAAAAGAAATATTCATCATATGGGTTGAAATAGCTTTTGTTCATAATAATCAAAATAATCAAAAGCGTCTATGTATTACTAGAAGGGAGAGGGTGCTCACACAACTCCCAAATAATGATAATAATGATGATGGTATTGAAGCACTTACTAGGTGCCAAGCACTGTTCTAAGCACTGGGGGATATACAAGGTAATCAGGTTGTCCCACGTTGGGCTCAAAGTCTTAATCCCCATTTTACAGATGGCCCAGAGAAGTTAAGTGACTTGCCCAAAGTCACACAGCTGACAAGTGGTAGAGTCAGGATTAGAACCCATGACCTCTGACTCCCAAGCCCGGGCTCTTTCCACTGAGCCACGCTGCTTCTCGAATCTTTGCCTAACCTGAAGAGCAATCACCCAATTTGCTCATATCCACCCCAGTGCTTAGTACAGTGCCTGGCACATAGTAAGCGCTTAACAATTACCATCATTATTATTATTGTCATATTTATTGAGCACTTACTGTGTGCAGGACACTGTTCTAAACACTTGGGAGAGTACAAAATAATAGAGGTTTTAGACACGTTTCCTGACCAAAACAAGGCTCTCTCTATCACCATTCGATCACCCTATTTAAATTTAATCAATGGCATTTATTGAGCACTTACTGCATTCCAAGTAAGTGCACAGAAAAGCACACACAAAAGTAAATGTTAGAATTCAAGAAAGTTTTCCTGCTGTGGACCAAAGTTGGGGCTGCAGTGCTCTTAGGCATCAAACTAGCTAAAATTACCGATCACCTTAAATTTTTCATCACCCGAGGCAGATATAGGATTGAGAACTCCCACCAGGATCAAGTGGCTAGTGTTCTGGAGGCTGTAGTGGCCATAACTGAACTGAACTTCCGAACCAGGCAAGGTCAGAAACCAGGATTTTCTTGGTAACATAAATGGAAATGTTGCTTCGGAGAATACTAAAGAAGAGGTTTGCAAGATAGTATTGACATCGACCAGAAGAAGCAGCATGGCATAGTGGATGGAGCCAAGATTTGGGAGTCAGAAGGTAGTGGGTTCCAATCGTGGCTCCGCCACTTGTCTGTTGTGTGGCCTTGGGCAAGTCACTTCACTTCTCTGTGCCTCAGTTACCTCATCTTTAAAATGGGGATTAAGACTGGGAACCCTATGTGGGACAGGGACTGGATCGAACCTGATTTGCTTGTATCCACCCCAGCACTTAGTACACTGCCTGCCATGTAGTAAGCGCTTAACAAATACTGTAATTATTATTATTATTTTTGTTATTATTTAAGACTGTCAACCAAGCTAAAGGAGTATGTAAAGGTGTATGGAGGCCTTCCCAGACTGAGCCCCCTCCTCCCTCTCCCCCTCCTCCCCCTTCCATCCCCCCCACCTTACCTCCTTCCCTTCCCCACAGCACCTGTATGTATATATATATATATATATATATATATATATATACACATATATACATATATATATATATGTTTGTGTGTATTTATTACTTTATTTATTGATTTATTTTACTTGTACATATTTATTCTATTTATTCTGTTAATATGGTTTGTTTTGTTCTGTCTCCCCCTTCTAGACTGTGAGCCCACTGTTGGGTAGGGACCGTCTCTCTATGTTGCCAACTTGTACTTCCCAAGCGCTTAGTACAGTGCTCTGCACACAGTAAGCGCTCAATAAATACGATTGAATGAATGAATGAATGTAATTACCAGGACATGCAATTATACCATGTGCTGCCTGAGAGCCCTACTTGAGGAAAGCTGTGAAATGGGGTTTAGACTCGAATCTCCCACGGATTAGGCTCAAATAACCAAATTAACCGTATTGAACATCCTTTGTACTCCACATGTAGCTTGCTTATCAGTCAGTGGTGTTTACTGAGCGCTCACTATGTGCAGAGCACTGTACTGAGCGCCTGGGTTTGTATAATAGAGAAGCAGCGTGGCTCAGTGGAAAGAGCCCGGGCTTTGGAGTCAGAGGTCAAGGGTTCAAATCCCGGCTCCGCCACTTGTCAGCTGTGTGACTTTGGGCAAGTCACTTCACTTCTCTGGGCCTCAGTTCCCTCATCTGTCAAATGGGGATTGAGACTGTGAGCCCCACGTGGGACAACCTGATCACCTTGTATCCTCCCCAGCGCTTAGAAGAGTGCTTTGCACATAGTAAGTGCTTAATAAATGCCATTATTATTATTATTATTATTATTATTATTATTATTATTATTATTATTATGCCTCAGAATTAGCGGACTTGTTCCTGCCCAGATCGAGCTTACATTCTAGAGGGAGCTTAGAAAGAAATACATTTCCCTGTGGAAGTCCGTCTGAACCTTAGGGAGACAAGAAGCTAGTATGCGGCACAGTTCCCGGCCCATAACGAAACAGGAAAACCTTGCCTCAGTAGAACTCAGTTCCACTGTCAGGGGATTGGAGCTTCTCACCAGATTGGCTGAAAACCAGTCCCCTCCCAGGAAATTCTGAACAAACCCGAGGGCTGAGGGAAAACGATCGGGAGTTGCGACCTGGCTGGACTTAAGGAAAACCAAAGTGCTAACCCTCTTAGAGCTTTCCATACCATGCAGGGTTCTGAGCACCTTACCCTTTTTAGGTTCGACAGATCTAGAGAGTGATGTTCTTTGACCCATTTTAGATGAAAATGTCTGGAACTTTGGTACACCAACTTGCTCTGTAAATACCTATGAAAAAGGGCCTTGTTTATCCTCAACTCTCAATGTTTCTTTGAACTTGAACTGTGCTCAGGAATGTGATGAGATCTGAGCACTCTCTACGCTCACTGCACCCAGCCTGGTCTCTTCATTTCTGCCAAGAGAACCTGTTCATTGTGCCATGTTCTTGTCCGTCCTGCTTCCAACCTCCTGCTCGGTCAGTTGATGAATGATATTTTGGCTCAAACCCTTCCTGGAACTGTCATTTCAAAGCTGATGGCCCACAGCTCTCTCCATCATCTCCAAGTGGCCTTCTCTGATTAATCTCTAATCCACCCTGGTTATATCCCCCCTCAACTGTGACTTCAACATTTCTGAGCCACTTAAACCCGGATTTATCCACAACCACCCAAAGCACTTACATAAATATCTTACATGCACTGATAACTCAAGCACATAGCCCCTTTTCCTTCTCTCTCCTGTCTGTAATTTTAGTGTCTTCCTCGCCCTTAAAATTGTAAACTTTTTGGAGACAGGCATTATGCCAATTTACTCTATTGTGCTTTTGCAAGCAGATAGACCAGTGCTCTGCACAGGCAGGTGCTCAGTAAATGCAACTGATTGATTGGCAGAGAATCCTCAAAACTGAGGAAGCCATTTGACCTCCTAGTTCCTCAGTGGCTTATCAAATCACACTGCGATCGCTTAAAAATCTATGTGTTTCACTTGGGATCATATTTTCCAGATAGGTTTTCAGAATAAATTTTAAATTGTTATGCTTCTCATGACCTAATAGAAAAAAGCCCAGGGCAGGGAATGAGGGGACCCAATTCTAGTCCCAGTTCTGACGCTGATGCTTTGTCTGACCATAGGCAAGTCACTCAAAAGACTTGTCTTTGAGCCTCAATTTCATCCGTAAATGGAGATTCAATGCCTGTTTTTCCTCCCATTTAGACTGAGACCTACGTGAGGTGGGAAATGTATCCAATCTGATTATCTGTATCCAATCTGTATCTACCTCAGAGCTCAACATATCAGTCAATCAATCACATTTATTGAGTGCTTACTGTGTGCAGAGCACTGTACTACTACTACTAAAAATAGTAATTTTGGTATTTAAGTGCTTACTATGCGCCAGGCATCGTATGAAGTGCTGAAGTAAATACAAGATAATGGAGTTGGACACAGTCCCTGTCCCACATAGAGCTACCAGTCTCAACCCCCATTTTACGGATGAGGTAACTGGTCCACAGCAAAGTTAATTAACTTGCCCAAGGTCACACAGCAGACAAGAGGCAGAGCCAGGATTATAACCCAGCTCCTTCTGATTTCCGGGCCCATATTCTATCCACTATGCCATGCTGCCTAGGAGAGGACAATATAACAGACAATCCCTGCCCACAGCGAGCTTACAGTCTAGAGGGGGATGACAGATATTAATATAAATAAGTGAATTGCAGACATTCACTGAGGGGCAGGTGAATAAAGGGAGCAAAGCAGGATGATGCAGAAGGGATTGGGAGAAAAGGAAGTGAGGACTGAGTCAGGGAAGCCCTCTTGGAGGAGATGTGCCTTCAGTAAGGCTTTGAAGGTGGGGAGAATAATTGTCTGTCAGATATGAAGAGGGAGAGCATTAAAAGTCAGAGGCAGAATGTGGGTGAAAAGGTTGGCAGCGAGATAGACGAGAATGAGGTACAGTGAGTAGACTAGCATTGGCATAATACTAAGGTATCTAGTTAGAGTCTGAGAAATATTAGTATTATTACCATGGTTACCATTATAGCTTTAATTCTATTATAGCTTTAATTCTATTTGTCATGACGATTTTAACACCTGGCTGCATGCTTTGTTTTGTTGTCTGTCTCCCCCTTCTAGACTGTGAGCCCGTTGTTGGGTAGGGGCCGCCTCTATATGTTGCCGACTTGTACTTCCCAAGCGCTTACTTAGTACAGTGCTCAGCACACAGTAAGCGCTCAATAAATATGATTGAATGATTGACTGAATTGGTAATATGCCATTACTGTTAGCTATGTATTACCACTAATACTGTGGTACTAGTAGTAATGATATTAATCATAATAATGCATACAATAATACAGTAATAGCAATAAAGGTCTCCTACTTCCAAAACACTTCTCACTTGTGTCTTAACAATGTGATATTACATCATAGCTTAAGGTGCTGCTGGCTGCTTGTTACTTATATATTGAAATAACCAAACACATTTTGATGAAAGGTTAGCCAAATGACAGAGACAGGTCTAGAAGATATTAAACTCCTAAATCTCCTCCTGTTGCACAGGGCACTCATTGCCAGGGACTGAAACTGTATTTCTCTCTTCCTACTCTCTGCCGTCTCCTTGACAACTGTCTTTTAATGTATTTGAGCTTTAGCCTTCTTCCTTTTGGCTTAGTTCATGCAGATGTGCGCCAGATTTATATCTTGGTCAGTGTATAAAGGCCAAATCCTTTGTGAGTTTGTTTTTCCACTTTGGGCAACCACTGTTGGGGAAAGACAGCTACCTTCTCAGTCACTTATTTTGCCAGCCAAAAGAAAAATTAACAGTCTAAAAGTGATTTTCCTTCATCTGATTTTGAAAACTTTAAAAAGGATTAAGAGAGCAATGTTTAAAGGCTTTGCATCTTAAATACGGCCTTACGGATTTGTTGGTGTGAAGCATCATGGCTGATAATGACATGCAAATCAACACCGGGCTAGAACTTGAAAGAAATAGGGTTTGTTAAAATGTCAATAAAAAACTGATCCTCCCCGCAGCATTTGTATTGAGTTTCTTCAAAGCACTGAGACGCTGAGGCCATCTGTTGCTTTATTGCTAAGATACAGGTTAGTGTGGGATGGGCTGATGAGAAATGTCACGAGCTAATAGATTTTAAAATATATATATATCTGCAGCACCGCACTCAGCTGTTCTCCTACAAGTTCACAGGGCAGCCAGAGAGAGAGAGAGAGTGTGTGTGTGTGTGTATATACACATTTGTGAGTCTACCAACTCTATCGTATTCTCCCTAACACTCTGCACATTGCTCTGCATACAGTAAGCACTCAGCAAATCCCGGTGATTAAGAGAAATGACAGCACTTGCTAGATGTTAACGCCTTTCTACCCCCATTACAGTGTTGTTTTAGTGCTTCCCCATTAGCTTCCACAGAAAGGTCACCGTGGTGTGCAAGATAATTACACCAAACTCACCCTTCAGCTGTGCCATTGCCACCATAGGGTTGTGGCACTGTTTGCTCCCACAATTGGTAAATAATGTTCGGCACAGTGTGACAGTCAGTCCAGATCTGAGGAGTCAGATGATGGTATCAGTTTTTGGAGGGCAGTGAATTTTTCTCTTGCTTTCGTTATACTCTTTCAAGCTGCTTATTCATTCATTCATTCGTAATTATTGAGCGCTTACTGTGTGCAGAGCACTGTACTAAGCGCTGGAAAGTACAAGTTGGCAATATATAGAGATGGTCCCTACCCAACAACGGGCTCACAGTCTAGAAGGGGGAGACAGACAGCAAAACGTAACATGTGGACAGGTGCCAAGTCATCAGAACAAATAGAATTAAAGCTAGATGCACATCATTAACAGAATAAATAGAATAGTGAATATGTGCAAGTAAAATAGAGTAATAAATCTGTACAAACACATATACCAGTGCTGTGGGGAGGGGAAGGAGGTCGGGCCGGGGGGGGATGGGGAGGAGGAGAGGAAAAAGGGGGCTCAGTCTTGGAAGGGCTCCTGGAGGAGGTGAACTCTCAGTAGGGCTTTGAAGGGAAGAAGAGAGCTAGCTTGGTGGATGTATGGAGGGTGGGCATTCCAGGCCAGGGGGAGGATGTGGGCCGAGGGTCGATTGCGGGACAGGTGAGAACGAGGCACGGTGAGGAGGTTAGCGGCAGAGGAGCGGAGGGTGCGGGCTGGGCTGGAGAAGGAGAAAAGGGAGGTGAGGTAGGAGGGGGCGAGGTGATGGACAGCCTTGAAGCCAAGAGTGAGGAGTTTTTGCTTGATGCGTAGGTTGACTGGCAGCCACTGGAGATTTTTGAGGAGGGGAGTAACATGCCCATAGCATTTCTGTGTAGCAGAGTGCTTCCCGCCCAGTAGGTGCCCAATTAATACCATTGATGATGGTCACTATCATTTATTATATGTTAAGCCATCAGGAAAGTCAGTAGCAATTAAATGTGTGAAAAATGATCTTTTTAAATTTCATTTTAAGCCGAACCGTGGCCTATTGTTCTAAGAGATGTGTTTACACTTTAAATTGGTGATGTTCTTAAAGTGGGAGGAACACTAACCAAGTGTTTTTGTTATCCTCCCTGTTATGATCTCCCTAAATGCCTGTGATAAAGCATCCAAAATTAAACATGAATCATGTCCAGAATCAAGCTGAAACATTGACAAATCCTCATTAGAGTGGGGTCAAGTTAAAAACAAGGATTGAGGGCAAAGCTGGAGTGTGGGATTGGGTTTTCCCTGATGGATGCATCTCCTTTGGAATATCGAAAATGTTAATTTGATGATGGACTGTGATGAGCTATGCTTTACCCTCAGTTGCCTGCTCATCTGGGGATTGTTAGACTGTAAGCTCGTTGGGGGCAGGGAACGTTTTTGCCTACTCTGTTGTACTCTCCCAAGCGTTTAGTAGAGAGCTCTGCACATAATAGGCACTTGGCAGATGCCACTGACGACGATTGTTATAGTCTGCTTCTTGCAAGGAGCAAAGCTGCATAGTGCGCTGGGCAGAGAAAGCCCTCATTGGAGAGTATTCATCCTTTGAAACAATTCTGTATCCAAATCTAAAAATGGTGGGGAGAGGAAACTTCATTCTGATGCAGAATTTACCTCTGCCTGAGATGTCGTGATAGCTTGACAATGTTGCTCCAAGCGGATAATCCTGAAAACCAGCCCCCAGATCATATTGTGTGGTAGGTGTCTGTTTTCAAGGTGCACTGACCCCTGCAGTAGAGCCCCTTAGTTCCGACATGGGACCCAAAAATGCAGGGTTTGTCCAAGGGGGTAGGTTGATTTCTGCCAAGTTGTACCACATTCTTGGACCGTCCGGCCCATCTCTGCCAAGGTAGCAATAAAGCAATTGGCATCATGACCATCACTCCAGCCCGGCTGATGGTGCCATCTGCTTTTTGCTGGGCACAGACGTCCCCTGCTTTCCATCCCATCTGCCCCGATGGACGACCGGGGACTTTAGCCAGCCAAAAGTATCTTCACAGCTGGCTCAGGCTGGCACTAACGCCTGAGGTGTCAAGTACTTTTGTCACTGTAAAAAAAAAATTCTCAGTGATATTTGCTTTCTTTATGGTAATTTTGGCTTTTCAGCCTTAACCCATTATTTGTATTGACTTTGATGGAAATGTCACAGATTTCAGCTTGTGCAAAAAGTGCAGATCCCTACCTCTCTCCGTGACTAACTGCTAAAGGGTACAGCCATATTTGTGGCTTATCACATTTAGTAAAAGCTTTCAGTAAAGATTACTGGCATCTAGCGAAGCATAGCTGGAGGAGGAAGCTTTGGTTTTGCCATGGGTATTTCTCCATCTGCAGTTTCCTACTTGCTGTTCCCTTCTCTTTCTCTCTCTCGTCTCTCTCACTCTCTTTTTCTCTCTCCTCCCTGGCCTTCTACAGTTTACCTCTTTCCTCTTTTCAGTTTCTCCCTTAATTCTCTCTTCCATCCATGTCCATGCCTCCTTGTCTTCCCATGCTCTTCCTGCTCCTCGCCTTCCTGTCCTGCTCCCTAACTGCCCCCTTTTTCCAGTGTCCCTCATTGTTTTTTTGCCTGTCACCGCATCTCTTCCACCTCCCTGTTCCTTCTATCCTTTCTCATCTCTTCCTCCTTCTGAATCCCCATGCCCTCTCCCTTTCTCTTTCTTTCTCCCAAAGCAAATCAATCCAACAGCCACCAGTTCTCAGCACTTAGAACAGTGCTTCGCACATAGTAAGCACTTAACAAATGCCATTATTATTATTATTATTAATAGCAATAATAGAGTATTTGTTAAGTGCTTTCTATGTGCTGAGCCCTGTTCTAAGCACTAAAATAATTCAGGGTCTGGTTGGGTTGAGCCTGAATTTTCTGTCTGTCCTCGTTATTCACAACATTTATTGAGCACCAGCCATTTGTAGAGCACTTTACTATGTGCTTGGGAACATACATTAGAAAGAGAATATATTGTCCCTACCTTCAAGAAGCTTACAATCTAATAACGGTCCTCATCTTGGACAAGCTAGAGCCGTGAGATTTAGGCCTGCGATATTAAAGTCACAATTTAAATTCAATTGCTATCTTTTTACTGCCATTTTTTAAATGGAACTTAAGTGCTTATTATGTGCCAGGCACTGGGATAAGTACAAGCTAATCAGGTTGAACACAGCCCGTGTCCCACATGGGGCTCACAGTCTTAATCCCCATTTTTCAGATGAGGGAACTGGGGCCCAGAGAAGGGAAATGACTTGCCCAAGGTCGCTTGTATGCTCACAGCAGACAGGTGATAGGACTAGGATTAGAACCTTGATCCTTCTGATTCCCAGGTCCGGGCTCTATGCTTCCCGAGATCATTAGTAAGAAAGAAGTTGTTAAAAAAAATATTTGGCCAATGTATTTTTTTTTAAACAAGCCATTATGCCAGGTTTGTTTCCTGTTCAAAGCACCTCGACTGCGTACATAACTGTGTCTGTTTTCACTGGGTTCCAAATAATTAGCTCACACTAACCTTGTCCGAAGTCAGTCTTAAAATCATTATTACTTCGTTCAGCGTTATTAAAACCGATATAATCGTGGCTCCTGGTTATTGGAGGTGCGTGTCAAATGTCAATGGACTGTGTTTAATGTTTAATTATCTTTTAATTGAATCCCAGTTTTGACCTGACCCTAAAGGCAGACCCTATGGCAGATGTTTACCATCGCAAAGCAGGCAGATGTGCATTTTATAATTTTCCATTTTGCTCCGAGTTTGTTCTTTCCTGTATGCTCTCAACTTCATTTATAGTCTTTTGATAAATGAATGTGTTTTGCCCAGTTGTTTTTATCACTCCCAGGTGTGTATACTCTAAGGCTTTCTTTAAGACTCTTTTTCTAAGAACATATTTCTAGTAACTTTAAAAGCATAAACCTCCCTAAAACCATACACCTTGTGTCAAAAAGCAGTAGCCCGCAGTTTAAAATACTGGTGTTCGTTTTAAAGGTTGTATGTTCTTCTCCCTCCAGTCAACCATTTGGTGATAGAATGCTTTTGTTTTCTGTCGCTTTTATCTCCAGAGCCCTTTTCAGGACTAAAACAGTACGCCCTGTGATAAATTAATATCATCACTCCCATGTTGAAATGAGAGAAAACTGAAGTATAAACAGACCGTTCAGGTTAATGCTCAGAGGAGTTTTTTATTCTCATGCCTGTACGGTACATCTTCCTCTCCTCTATCCTCAGTGTTTTGTCTTTTAATCTTTCCCAATCTTGGCCAAGTTTCCAGTCTAATCGAGTTTAGTGGCTGGAGCATCAGGTTGGGAGGCAAAGACCTGATTCAGGCTGTAGCTGTTCTTTCAAGGTTGTTGCTTTGCACATAGTAAGTGCGTAATGAATGCCATCGTTATTATTGTTATTATTGTGGGACTTTAAGCAAGTCTCTCAACCTTTCTCTATGATTCCTGTATACTAAGTAGAATAAAAATATCCCTATCTGCCTTACAAGGGTAAGGTAACAGATATTTCCCACACACACCACCCTCTTGTAAAATGGGGATTAAGACTGTGAGCTCCATGTGGGACACTGGATTGTGTACAACCTGATTACTATGAATCTGTCCTGGTGCTCAAGTCATACCAGGCGCGTAGTAAGCGATTAGTATTTACCATTTTTTAGAAAATGGAGGTGGAGGAGAGTGAAGAGAAGATGACCAGGCCTTAAAACTATGGAAAAATTTTAGGCCCTGCCCAGCTTTACCCTGACTGGGGTGAGGGGCAAAGTACTTCCATTTTGAAGACCCTCCGGAGGAGTAAAACTGGAGCTGCATAAACTTGCTCCATACCCCCATGTACGTAGGGGGAAGGCTGAGACCAGGTAGTAAATTGCTCCAGTGCCCTCCAGGCTGTGCCCTCTGACCTCTCTGCATCATCCACTCAAGTCTTTTCCTACATATACACCATGTGTTAGCGAGAAATCGGGGCTGTCAGCCGACAGCCTGGAGCCAAACAATGAGGATGTTACACTAGGAGCAACTGAAGAATTCTCTAACTGCAGCTAAGAACAGTGGTCTTCCCTCTAGACTGTAAGCTCGTTATGGGCAGGGAATGTATCTACCAACTCTGTTGTAGCGCTTTGTACAATGGTCTGCATATAGTTAGCGCTCAATAAATACCATTGATTCATTCATTCGCCCATATCCTGACCCAAAGCGCTCTCTAGACTGTAATCTTGTTATGGGCAGGGAACGTGTTTGGTAATTCTGCTGTATTGTACGCTCCCAAGCTCTTAGGACACTGCTCGACACATAGAAAGCACTCAGTAATAAGTACTGCCGATTGACTAATCTAACTATACCACCTTTCCTACCGACTGACGGTATTCCAAGCTTGGTATCTGTCATACCTGACAAAATAATAATAATTATGTTATTTGTCTAGTGCTTACTATGTGCCAGGCACTGTCCTAAGCACTGGGGTAGATATAAGCAAATCAGGTTGGACACAGTCCCTGTCCCACGTGGGGCTCACTGTTTCAGTCCCCGTTTTCCAGGTGAAGGAACCGAGGCCCAGAGAAGTAAAACGACTTGCCCAGGGTCACACAGCAGACAAGTGGCAGAGCCGGGGTTAGAACCCACGACCTTTTGGCTCCCAGGGCTCTATCCACTAGGCCATGCTGCTTCTTAAAACTGAAAGAGACCGCAAAGGATTGGTTCGCCCATCCCTGCCATTGAATCAGGTCACGTGCAAAGCTCTTTAAACATTTTTAAGCCCGGAAAGACTCCACAACGTCCCCTGTTAGCGTCTTCTCCGACCTCCCGACTCAAGTCATTAAAGCAGCCGTGGCTAATCTCTGGGTCACAAGCCACCCGCGGCTCTGCTTCATTCACTGGGTGATTCGTGATTTATTGTTTATTATTTTGCTGCAGTGAGCTACCTACTGCCCTGGCCAGCCTTCCTTGGCGGGGGCAGTGACCAGTGATTCAGGGCCAGGAAGAGAAGCAGTACTCGCTCCCGCTCCCAGTTCCGAGTCGAGCCTCTCCAGTAGTTGTCTAAGTAAATCTGAAAATCCAGACCCGTGTTTAGGACTGAGCCAGATTTCTCTCTGAAGATAGCTAGGTCCCCTGTGGATGCTCGTTGTGTGTTTTGATACGGTCCTCTTTGAACAGACTGCAGAAATGGGGCTTACAGTTGATGGATCGTATTTAGGCCCTGCTGAGAGCTCACCTCCTCCAGGAGGCCTTCCCAGACTGAGCACCTTCCTTCCTCTCCCCCTCGTCCCCCTCTCCATCTCCCCGTCTTACCTCCTTCCCTTCCCCACAGCACCTGGATATATGTATATATGTTTGTACATATTTTTTACTCTATTTATTTATTTATTTTATTTGTACATATCTATTCTATTTATTTTATTTTGCTAGTATGTTTGGTTTTGTTCTCTGTCTCCCCCTTTTAGACTGTGAGCCCACTGTTGGGTAGGGACTGTCTCTATATGTTGCCAATTTGTACTTCCCAAGCGCTTAGTACAGTGCTCTGCACATAGCGCTCAATAAATACGATTGATGATGATGATGATGATGCAGAGCACTTGGGAGACGGCAGTGCAATAGATTGGATGGTTATTTCTTCTATGCCTCATTGTATTTCATAATTGCTGACTTGGAGAGGTCTGGGGAAAATTCATTTGACTTAAGTGGAGGGGTGCTGTTTGATCTTTAGGAGATAGTTTCCCTGATGAACACCATAATTGATGATATCGTTATTATTCACTTTATAATACCATTTTTATTCATACTATTCATTTTTATTCATACCATTTTATATGGTGGTTATTCAATAGCCTCAAGCTGAAAAGGACCTTCTGAAGACACAAATGACTTTAGCAAATAATTTTTTAGAACACTTTTAACCCGAGATTTCAATCAATCAATCGTATTTCTTGAGCGCTTACTGTGTGCAGAGCACTGTACTAAGCGCTTGGGAAGTACAAGTTGGCAGCATATAGAGACGGTCCCTACCCAACAGTGGGCTCACAGTCTAGAAAGAAATTTCAAGCATTGTGTTAATTAGCTACTCACATCAAACTTAACTCTGCCAAAATAAACTGTTTTAAGCAAAATACCTCATTGCTGGGTTCTAATCCCAACTCCATATGACCTTGGGCACGGCATTGGCCTCAGTCTTCTCATCTGTAAAATGGGGATTAAATATCAATCAATCAATTGTATTTATTGAGCACTTACTGTGTGCAGAGCACTGTACTAAGCACTTGGGAAGTACAAGTTGGCAACATATAGAGATGGTCCCTACCCAACAGTGGGCTCACAGTCTAGAAAGAAATTTCAAGCATTGTGTTAATTAGCTACTCACATCAAACTTAACTCTGCCGAAATAAACTGTTTTAAGCAAAATACCTCATTGCTGGGTTCTAATCCCAACTCCATATGACCTTGGGCAAGGCATTGGCCTCAGTCTTCTCATCTGTAAAATGGGGATTAAATATCAATCAATCAATCGTATTTATTGAGCGCTTACTGTGTGCAGAGCACTGTAGTAAGTGCTTGGGAAGTACAAGTTGGCAACATCTAGAGATGGTCCCTACCCAACAGTGGGCTCACAGTCTAGAAGGGAGAGACAGAGAACAAAACAAAACATATTAACAAAATAAAATAAATAGAATAGTTATGTACAAGTAAAATAAACAAATATTTAAATATTTAAATATCTATTCTCCCACCGTAGGTGGTGAGCCCTATTAGGGAGAAGGGCCTGTGTCCTATCTGATTGTATCGTACCTACCCTAGTGCTTAGCATAGTTCTTAGCACATAGTCGGTGCTTAACAAATATCACAGTTTTATTACTATTATTATTATTAGTTGTAGTGTAGTAATATTAGATGGGGATGAGACTGTAGCAAGAAGGACCTGTATCAAAGATGGTTGGGGGTTTGGTGGGGGAAAAACTCTTACCTCTGTCGGGACCATCTTCACCATAGAGAAGCAGCGTGGCTCAGTGGAAAGAGCACGGGCTTTGGAGTCAGAGGCCATGAGTTCAAACCCCGGCTCTGCCAATTGTCAGCTGTGTGACTTTGGGCAAGTCACTTAACTTCTCTGTGCCTCAATTACCTCATCTGTAAAATGGGGATTAAGACTGTGAGCCCCCCGCGGGACAACCTGATCACCTGTAACCTTCCCAGCGCTTAGAACAGTGCTTTGCACATAGTAAGCACTTAACAAATGCCATCATCATCATCATAGCTCCCCTCCTTGGGGAGGTGAAGCCACACTAGGTGAGGTTGGGTAAAGTTGGGGCAGGAGAAGGATGAATTGCTCTGCCCTCCCAACCCGAGAGTTCTCTCTGAGCCCTCAGATGTGGCAGGAACTTGAAAGACAAAATAGGAGAAAGTAAGGTTAATTTCCACTTTACAACTGAGGAAACTGAGGCTCAGAAGAGACCCATGAGTTGCTCAGAGGTCACACAGCAGGCCCCGAATATCCTGGATTTGGCGGGTTGAACTCCTAAGCATATGTTGGAGGGGGTTGTTTGTGCGTATCACTCATGAATATATTTATTGCCTCCTAATTGGAGGACTAAACCAGGCATAGAACATCATGTGGATATTAGGTCGCTGTAATAAGATCAGACTAATGTTTCAGGCCAGGTCCATGTTTAAATATTGCCTTTTGGCAGTGCCTCTTATCAGACTGCTTCCAGTTGATTAGGTGGTTCTGTTTTAGCCTGGGTTTCTGCTGCTTTCAAAATCTTATCTGATCCACGTGTGGATTCTATGAAACATCGATGCCAAAATATTAATGGTGGACTCAAGGCACCTCTCCTGCAGAACCTCAGCTTTCTTCTCTAAGGATAGAATTTTAGAAATATGAAAGCCTCAGTAGTGAAAGAAAAAAATCGAATCCACTGTTCTTTTCCAGTGAAGAACCTAAAAGAAAATTCTTTAAGTTCCTCCGACGTTGTTAAAATGCCACTCTCCTTCAACCTTCAAGGGAGGTTTATCTGGTTCTTGTTTGGGGTTAGAGTTCGGGATCAGAGAAGCAGCGTGGCTCAGTGGAAAAAGCACGGGCTTTGGAGTCATGGGTCATGGGTTCGAATCCCAGCTCTGCCAATTGTCAGCTGCATGACTTTGGGCAAGTCACTTAACTTCTCTGTTCCTGTTCCCTCATCTGTAAAATGGGGATTAAAACTGTGAGCCCTCCGTGGGACAACCTGATCTCCTTGTAAGCGCTCCTCCCCAGTGCTTAGAACAGTGCTTTGCACATGGTAAGTGCTTAATAAATGCCATTATTATTATTATTATCAGCAATAGTAGTAATAATAGGAGATTTTATTAGGTGTCCACTTCATCAACATTACCATCAATGGTATTTAATGAGGGCTTACTGTGTGCAAAACACTGTACTAAGAGCTTGGAAGAGTACAGTTCACTAGAGTTGGGAGATACCATCCCTGCCCACAACGAGCGTACAATCTACAATCTAATAAGCCATGCTTATTCTCATCAGTCCTCTTAAGTGCCTGCCCATACAGGTTTGGGAATGCAGTTCATTCATTCAGTTGCATTTATTGAGTGCTTACTATGTGCAGAGCACTGTACTAAGCATTTGGGAGAGTACAATACAACAATAAACAGTCCCTGCCCACAGTGAGCTTACAGTCTGAGGCGAGCGGGGGGAGATAGGCATTAATATAAATTAATAAATTACAGATATATACATAAGTGCTGTGAGGCTGTAGCCATCACCTCTGGAAATACTGAGTCGTCATGGGGAAGAGAGAGTTAGCTTTAGAGTCAGCTTCTAGACTGTGAGCCCGCTGTTGGGTAGGGACTGTCTCTATGTGTTGCCGACTTCTACTTTCCAAGCGCTTAGTACAGTGCTCTGCACACCGTAAGCACTCAATAAATACGATTGATTGATTGATTGATTAGCTATTAAGAGTTAGAGATAACTGTAAGCTCGTTAGAGTCAGGGAATGTTTCTGCCAACTCAGTTACAGTGTACTCTCCCAAGAGCTCAGTACAGTGCTCTGCAGTCAGTAAGTGCTCAATATATACGATTGATCGATTGACCGACTGATACTGCAAATTGGTATCCTGACTGTAAAAGTGCTAAACAGGCCATCAAAGGCTGAAGGAATCCTCAGCCTTCCTGCTAACAAGGAATGCTTTTTACCAATCTCTTGTTCACTTACTGATATCTTTGCAAGCACAGTGCTCTGCACGCGGTAGGGGTTCAAGAGCTGTTACCAAGAGACAGATCAATCAATCAATCAATCGTATTTATTGAGCGCTTTCTATGTGCAGAGCACTGTACTAAGCGCTTGGGAAGTACAAATTGGCAACATATAGAGACAGTCCCTACCCAACAGTGGGCTCACAGTCTAAAAGGGGGAGACAGAGAATAAAACCAAACATACTAACAAAATAAAATAAATAGGATAGGTATGTACAAGTAAAATAAATAAATAGAGTAATAAATATGTACAAGCATATATACATATATACAGGTGCTGTGGGGAAGGGAAGGCGGTAAGATGGGGGGATGGAGAGGGGGTCGAGGGGAAGAGGTGAAACAGATGAAACAATGGTGTGATTGTTTCCTGTTGCAGATGCCAGCAACCCAAATTCTGAGCCAAACGACCCAGGGACCAGTGAGGACTTTTGGCTTAATGACTCTTCGACGGCAGAATCAGGAAAGAAGAAGGAGGATGGACTTCGAAAGTCTCTGGATAGATTCTATGAAACGTTCGGCCAGGCGTGGTTTCCTCCAGGGGACCCACTCTCTGAGGCCGCGGTCCGGTGCCTGGATCACCAGATCACAACCCTGGCAAGCCAGGAGAGCAAAAAATACGCACTCCGCTGTTTTCAAATGGCCCGGGTGATCTTAAACCGAGATGGCTACTCAGTCTTGCAGAGAACGTCCAAGCAGACGCTCGTCTCCCCCTTGGGAGGAGAAGCCGTGTCCCCCGATAGAGCCAAGTCAACCCCAGGACTTTCAAAAGACGTCGCCCGCTTCCTTTCAGACCAGATTGCGATGCATGGAGGCAGCGTGGGTTAGTGGAAAGGGTATGGGACCTGAATTCTAGCCCCAGCTCTGCAACTGTCTTTTTATGTGACCTTGGGCCAGTGATAGGATCGCTGCATGCCTTAGTGTTTTCATCTGTAAAATGGGACTAAGACGCCGACATTCCCTGTGTCTTAGATCATGAGCCCCAGGTGAGGCAGGGACTGTGTTCAATCCGGTGATCTTGTATCTACTCCGTTGTGTAGCACAGCAGTTGGCACATGAGTGTTTAACCGACACCAAAATAAATGAATAAAGCAGATATGATCCACGATCCGTGTGAAACAGTGTGGCCTAGTGGAAAGAGCACGGGCCTGGGAGTAAGACGACCTGGCTTCTAATACCTGCTCTGCCACGTGTCTGCCGTGTGATCTTGGGCAAGCCACTTAACTTTTCTGGGAGTCAGTTACCTCTCTGTAAAATGGGGATTAAATCCCACTCTGTCCTACTTAGACTGTGAGCCCCATGTGGGACAGGGACCGTGTCCAACCTGACAAAGTACAGTGCTCTGCACTCAGTGAAGAATAATAATAATGATAATGGTGGCATTTGTTAAGCACTTACTATGTGCAAAGCACTGTTCTAAGCGCTGGGGGGATACAAGGTGATCAGGTTGTCCCGTGTAGGGCTCACAGTCTTAATCCCCATTTTACAGATGAGGTAACTGAGGCTCAGAGAAGTTAAATGACTTGCCCAAAGTCATACAGCAGACATGAGGCGGAGCCAGGATTGGAACCCATGACCTCTTTCCACTGAGCCACGGGATTGATTGTTTTCTCAGGTTATCTCTAGCTCTTCCTTCTGTCCCAAAGTACGTCTTTTTATACTGCACTCGTGTCAGAATTTTTCACAACTGCTCAGTTATTTATATTAACATCTGTCTGTCTCCGCCCTCTAGACTGTAAGCTTGTTGTGGGCAGATAAGATGTCTGTTTATTGTTGTACTCTCCCACATGCTTTAGCACAGTGCTCTGCACACAGGAAGAACTCAGTAAATACGAATGAATGAATGAATGAATGAATGAATAGTCAGTGATCTTCTCAGTACTTGTGCTGACAGTGAACTGCCAGCTTTTCTGGTTGTACAGTCTTTGGCTTTTTTAGCTTGACTTACACTCAAGCTTCTCGCCCAGTTCTGTGATAGATAGGGACATGTCACCATAATAACAATGTACTAATGAGTTCTGCCTTGCAAGAAGAGGAGTTCAAATGATGAAATCATGCTGGATGTTTAATGATTCACTTCTTTATTTGCAGTTCATCCTCAGAACTTCTCAAAACTGTATTTTGGGGAAATATTTGTGCTGCATTGTCCACGGGACTTTTTTTTTTTCCAAACACCACAGCTAATTCCCAATTACTCCCGCAATAATTCATCTTGTGAGAATCTGTCTAGTTGTTAATGCTGCCCCCAGTTAGGTTTCTCACTTCATAATAATTAATTTCATAATTATGGTATTTGTTAAGCTCTTACTGTGTGCCCAGCCCTGCTCTATGCACTTGGGAGGGTACAGTCTAACAGAGTTAATTGAAGTGTTCCCTGTCCACAACAAGTTTATAGAGTAGAGGGGGAAATGCCTCGCCTTAGACGAAGGCCACTCTCCATGAATGTAACATTAACTAGCAGTAATAAATAATCACCACTCCCATCAAGTCTCCACAATCCTTAGGCATTGATCATCCCCGTTCGGAGGAGAAACAACTCCCATTAGGAGGGAGAGAGGGATTCCATGAAGCTGTAAATGCCAGAGGGACTAATTTGTTCACATCTTTACCACTGATCTTCACAAATTACCTGTTCCCTCCGCTTCCCTTTTGAGACACTAATGGAAAAGGCAGTATGTACGATTGAACACACACAGTGGGGATTTTGAATGTCAGCTCATGCAAACCAGAGTAGAAGATGGATGCTAAAAGATGATGGAAAACTACGAGGGAGCATGTGGTGACATGTGTTGCCTGAGCATAACGCTGGGCCTGGAATCGTGGCCTAGGTGGATAGAGCATGGGCCTGGGGTCAGGAGGATCTGGGTTCTAATCCTGGCTCCGCCACTTGTCTGCTGTATGGTCTTGGGCAAGTCACTTAACTTCTCTGTGTCTGTTACCTCATCTGGAAAATGGGGAAATGAGCCCCATGTGGGACAGGGACTGTGTCCAACCTGATTAGTTTGTACCTGCCCCAGTGCTTAGAACAGTGCTTGACCTATAGTGAGCGCTTAACAAATACCATTATTATTATTATTAGCCCGATTTAGGCTAACAGAACTGAAGTCTGGATAACTAGAAAGAACTGTACGCTGTGAGAAAGCAACAATCCACTGAGAACACAAGGCAGAAGAGGTCATGACTACGAAAGTTGTGCAAAAGTTTTGATGTGTGTGGAACCAAAGAGGTACTTTAGGACAGAAGAGCAAACTGAAATAACTGAAAACAAGGACTATGCTTTTGACCAAAACAGTCTCTGGGAATGATAATAATATATAATGATATTAGATCAGGGCTGTGTTTTGAAGAAATATCCCCAAGAAGTAAGAGACAGTGAGAGGGCTAGAGACAGAACAAGGGTCTTATTCCTTCTGCTGAATCATTTGGAGACCTGGCCAGCCTTCCAGTGTGAAGAAGGCCTATCGTGGTGAGGTTTTTAAGCTCTAGAATTGTGATCTATTATTTTACTGTATTCTTAGATTTGCTGGGGGTGGGGGGTGTTTATCGATTTACCGTGGGATTGGACATCTATGCTATTTTAAGCAAAGAATTTTATTGTGTGTCACTAATTACCAGCAATAAATTTGCTATAGAATTTCCTCTCCTCCAAGTTTCTGTTATGGTCCATCTTTGCATCATATTTTCCGTAGTATTAAAAGTGTCATCAGTAGTGATTCCTACATCCTGGAATTATGCTTCCGGTATGTGGAGTCTCTAAACCAAATTACTGAAAATTGCTGAGGCTCTCATTACCTTGAAAATGGTGAAGATGAGACCAAATTCAGTGGTTTTATGTTGGCTCCAGAAAACCCCCCAAGGTTGTCATGTTATTTCTTTCAGTCATATCTATTGAGCGCTGTGTTCAAATCTCTGTACTAAGCCCGTGGGAGTACAGTACAACAATAAATGGACCCATTCCCTGCCCACAAAAAGAAAGCTGCTTTGGAATCAGTGATATTGTCGATGCTCAAGTGAAGAGCGGGAGAAAGACGTGTCTGTCAACTGGCAACTCTTTTATGTTGTGTTCTCCCAAGCGCTTAGTGCAGTGCCCTGCATAGAGTAACTGCTCAATAAATGATTGATTGACAGACAACTGCCAAAGATATGACATATCCCCTCTCTGGGCTGGCAGCCTGACTTCCATTTTCCTCGCTTCTAGGCAGGCCTTGGAGCTGGGGAGAAGGTCCTCAGTCATCCTGTGGATTGTCAGTGAGTTCCCCTTATTCTCCTTGTGTTCCTCTGAGGTCATCTGACTCATCTCTGGGGGCATCCTCTAGGCAGAAATGAGGTCTGTGTCCAAATGGTGGCCCAGTGTGATCTTCTGGTCATCTTTTCCTACAGCAGGTGCTCCATGTTCCCACAGCACAACTCCAGCAGGGCTAAGATGTGCGTCACCCCAGTGCTGCTTTTAATAGCCGGGCTAGGCCTCTGCTAGGCAGAGAGATGCTTTTTGTGTCCTATGCGGCAATAAACGAGGGGCTGTTTGCACCACCCTCAGTTGTCAGACTGCTCAGTGGAAAAGTATTTAGAAGCTTTAGATTATATCTAATCTGATCCTTGGAGAAAAGAAATTACACTGACAGAAAAAACTCTGCTGCTTTCGTGCCCGCAGAGAGTGACTGACAGCCCTCCGAGTTGGAGAGCACGGGTTTAGATGGCAGGTGCTCCAAATTTTTTCTATTTGTAATGGTATTAAACACTTACGCTGTGACATGCACTGTACTAAGCGCTGGGTTAGATACAAGCTAATCAATCAATCAATCGTATTTATTGAGCGCTTACTATGTGCAGAGCACTGTACTAAGCGCTTGGGAAGTACAAATTGGCAACATAATCAGATGGGACACAGTCCACGCCTTACATGGGGCTCGTAATCATCATCCTCATTTTACAGATGAGGATTATGTCGACCAACTGTGTTATTTCGTACTCTCCCAAGCGCTTAATCCAGTGCTCTGCACACAGTAAACACTCAGTAAATATGATTGATTGATGGGGTAACTGAGGCACAGAGAAGTTAAGTGACTTGCCCAGGGTCACACAGCAGACAAGTGGCAGAACAGGAATTAGAGGCCAGGTCTTTTTGACTCCCAAAGGGGAGTTAATTGGCTTGGTACCAATTAGCCCACCCTGAGCACCTCTACAGAAAGTTGGTGTGCAGTTGACCAGTTTACAAGGGTATTAAAAGCACAGCAAAGACTAATGAGGTGCTGTTTCCTGGACAGGATGGAAAATGTCTAATAAAGGCCTAGAGAAGCAGCCTGGCCTAGTTGAAAGAGCACAGGCCTGGGAATCAGAGGACCTGGGTTCTAATCCCAGCTCCACCGCTTGTCTGCTGTGTGACCTTGCGCAAGTCACTTAACTTCTCTGTGGCATAGTTCCCTCATTGGTAAAATGGGGATTCAGACTGTGCTCCCCACATGGGATATGGACTGGGTCCAATCTGATTAGTTTATACCGATCCCAGTGCTTAGTAGAGTGCCTGGAACATAGTAAGCATGTAACAAATGCCATTAAAAAAAGGCCTGAGAGTTAGGTATAATGGCATTTATTAAGTGCGAAGCACTGTTTTAAGCGCTGGGGAGGTTACAAGGTGATGAGGTTGTCCCACGGGGAGCTCACAGTCTTAACCCCCGTTTTGCTGATGAGGGAACTGAGGCACAGAGAAGTTAAGTGACTTGCCCAAGGTCACACAGAAGACAATTGGCGGAGCCGGGATTTGAACCCGTGACCTCTGACTCCAAAGCCCGTGCTCTTTCCACTGAGCCACGCTTCTTCTACTAAGCTTCTTGCTCTGGGGAAGCCCAGGAGTGCAAGAAGATGTTTTAATATGAATTGTAGAGCCATTCCTGAATTAGATTCAAATAGTAGAAATGAAGAATGACCCAGAACCCAGTTTCTCTGATTCCCAGGCAAGGGCTCTTTCCACTAAGCCCTACCGCTTCAGACAGGGTCACAGTATAAAATGGCATCAACAGGGCTGGGAAAAATATAACTTTAAAAAGAAATCTGTGAAAAATGAAGTGTTTTGCTGTAGGTTTAAAGAGGAGGATGGGAGACTAAATTAACAGGAAAGGAAGTTTGACATTTGGACAGGGAAACACATTGGAACTGGCAGAAGAGCTGATGACCTTTTTAAGTGCTTAACACACTAGGTATGTGTTCCTGAAAGGGTTTTAAACTGCAGTTTATTGACGTTTCAAATGATATAACTCTTTTTCAAAAATTGTCTACTTGAATACCACTAAAACTGCCAATTGCATAGATTATTTAATATATTAGTAACAATGAGAAGCAGTGTGTCCTAATGGAAAGAACACAGGCTTGACAGTCAGAGGACCTGGTCTCCGCCACTTGTTTGCTGTGTGAACTTGGGCAAGTCACTTAATCTCTCTGTGCCTCAGTTACCTCACCTGTAAAATGGGGATTAAGACTGTGAGCCCTCTGTGGAACATGGACTGCATCCAACTCAATTAATTTGTATCTACCCCAGTGCTTAGTACAATGCCTGGCACATACTAAGCACGTAACAAATACAATTGAAAGAAAAACCCCAAATCAATCAATCAATCAGTGGTATTTATGAGCACATACTATGTGGAAAGCAGTGTACTAAGCGCCTGGTAGAGTACCATACAACAGAATGAGCAGACGTGTTCCCTGCCCACAACAAACCCTAAGGTAGCTTAGGGAATTTTGGAACAATTTAATGGTAAACAGGAGCCATTTGTATCCATTTTATAGGTTTTTAGGTCAATATATTTGGAGCCCAAATTCCATAAATTTAACTCTTCTTACTCTGGCCATAAATAAACCAACTGTTCAGGGAAACACCGGCTCTGACTGATAATTTCAAGTCCCCTGGTGATGGTCTCGGATGTAAGAATGCAGGACCGTTCTAGGGGCATTCTCCTATTATTCCCTCTTCCACCAGAATTCAGCTCATGGACACAAGCTACACATGCTCTTCCTCAAATTGCTGAATTTAAAAAAACCTGTGGGAAGAACATTCCTTCTGGCAGGCTCATCTCCTAAAATACACAACCGCCTGGCAATTTTTCAGAAGGCTGACTCCCTTGAAAATGAAAGGATTTCAATCACCTTTTCCTGTTCAGATGCCACCAGAAGCAAATACGGGTTTGTGACCTGCCCCTTCACAGAAGCCCCACCCGACCTAATGATTGGCAGGGTGTCTTTCTCCTGCCAGGAGCAAATGCAGAATAAACGCTCTTCAAAGTCTTCTGGAAGTTGGCTAACATCGTGACAATTAGTTCGACGTGGTAACCATTTTTCAAAAAAGTCACGTTTTAATTGTTGGAACATCGTTTTAGACATCAGTGGGAGAAAACATCCCCTGGAACCAGAAGTGACTTTGGTGAGTAAATATTCGCACTTGAAAGAAAATCCACATCTCCTGATATTACAATAATGCAAGTATTAAGTGCTGTCTATGTGCAAAACACCATGCTAAGTGCTCAGTTAGATACAAGGTAATCTGATCATCTCCAACTCCCTTCTGCATCGCCCTGACTTGCCCCCTTTGCTCTTCCCTTCTCCCAGCTCCACAGAGCCTACGTACATATCTGTAATTTTATTTAATTGTATTGAAGTCTGTCTCTCCCACTCTAGACTGTAAGCTCGTTGTGGGCAGGGAATGCCACTGTTTATTGTTGTGTTGTACTTTCCCAAGGGCTTAATTCAGTGCTCTGCACACAGTAAGTGCTCAATAAATATGACTGAGTGAATGAATGAATGATCAGACACAGATCCTGTCCCAGAAGGGGCTCACAGTTTAAAAAGGAGAGCGAACAAGTCATTTCCATTTTACAAGTGAGGAAACTAAAGCACCAAGAAGTAAAGTGACTTGCCCTAAGTCACCCAGAAGCCAAGTGATGGAGCCAGAATTAGAACCCAGGTCTTCTGATTCCCAGCCCCAAGCTCTTTCCACTATTTTACTGCATTGAATTTGATCTACAATTCTTAGGGCTGTGCTTCTTATATAAGAGAAAAGCGGTAGAAATGTCTTTTTGGGTGACATCATCCAATGACTGCTCTTCTTAACAACAGGCCAGTGTTTCTCAGACTATTCCTTTCTGAAGTATTTCAGCAGAGAACCCATTGTTTCAGGAGTGTGTCTCTGTTTGACTGAGGATCAGAAAATGGACTCCCTCACTCTATAATTTATCTTCCCCAGAATTTTCTGTGATTGCGATGCTTCATTGTCCATTACCACAAGTGGTACTTTAATTTCCATTTTGACAGAAACTAATTCTCATTTATTAAAAAAAAAAAGCTTCATTCACTGGCTATCTGGTGACATTTTGAAAAGTTCCATCCAGACATCCAACAAGCACTGACACCTGCTCTTGCTTTCTGGCAGATTTATAAATCTTCGGATGTGCTGTAAGAATCAGCCAAAGGTCTGGACATGATTATTTGCAGCAAGAATAGAATTTGTAACGCAGTCCAGACTTTCACATCCAATTAATTCAGAATAAATTATTCATGCAAAGCCAACCACTGGCACAGAAGCCAATTTTGCATCTTTCTCTCTGTTCCCCACCAAAAACTCATGACATTGAAGGAACCTAAAAAGGCATCTTAAAATATTAGGAATTGGAAGGGCGAGGTAAGGTATATTGGTGGAAAGGATTTAATAGAGTATTTGGAACTCATGTGTCATCTTAACGTCCGTAGTTTTGGGCTAGAATTTAGGGAACGTTGATTTGGTTCCAAATTCAGCAGCATCTACTTATATGGCTTCAGCTATTACCACCCTCCTTCCTCCTGCCAGCCGTGAGGAACAAAGCTGCCTGAATTTAAGTCTTTCATTTCTATGAGACACCAAGGTGCCTTTTTAAAGAAACTCCAACAGGATTCTATCCCCAGACAGATGGCATTGTTCTAAATAGGGAACCTGCGAAACTCCTAACCTTGCCCAAACAAGTGTTCCCTAGGCTATTTGTTTAGGTTCTTTCATAACACAGCCAGATTCCTTGGGCCACATTTCAGATGAAAAATGAGGGTTTTGTCCACTGGAGTTTCGCTGGGTGCCGAGAATAGGCGGCGAGGTTTCTGGGACAAGCGGGAATCTTGCTCAGAGGCTTCTGCTATTGTTAGCGCATGGTGGATGAGGTTTTAGATTGTCCCGGGAGATCATTTATAGGGCCGGAAAAAGTATCTGAATTTGGAATGTTGATCAAGACAGAAAGACACCCTTATACCAACTGAGGCGATAGGTACATTCCCTTGCCAACAAGTTCCTTAGCCCTTGGTGGGCGAGAGAATGTGTCTACCGATCCTGGCGTATTATGCTCTCCCAAGGGCTTCGTACAGTGCTCTGCACACAGGAAGCACACAATAAATACCATTTATCGATTGAATGAGTGAATGAGGACTTCAGTTGTCTTGATTGGGGGATTTCTGCTCCTTTTCTAGCTATACTGGAAAACTGGAGTTGAATAACATAAGGCTAGAGGAGCACTACCGACTGGGTTTCTTAGGACGTTTGGCTGATTCTAGGTTGTATAACTTCTGAATCCATCGCCTCTGCCTTCATGACTAAGAGGCCTTCTGTGACTAAGCCCTCATCTCCCCTCCCCACCCTCCCCTCAACATCGCCTGTGTGCTCAGATCTGTACTCCTTAAACCTTTGATATTCACCCCACTCAGCCCCACAGTATTAATGTACAGATGATATACCCTGCCCTTGCCCCATCTGTATTTATCAATCAATCAATCATATTTATTGTGCAGAGCACTGAACTAGGAGCTTGGAAGTGTACCCACAAGGAGCTTTCTGTCCAGGGGGCCTTATGAATTTAAAATAAATCAAAATTTATTTTAATCACTGTCTCCCTCTCGTCTGTAAGCTCCTTGTGGGCAGGGATTGTGTCCACCGACTCTCTTGTACTGTACTTTCCCAAGTGCTTAGTACAGCGCCCTACACACAGTAAGTGTTCAATAAATACCCGTGATTAATTGACTGCCTCCCCTCCGTGAGAGGCGGCCATCCACCCACATCTTAATAACAATAATAATAATTATGTCATTTGTTAAATGTGCCAGAAACTGTTCTAAGCGCCGGGGTGGTTACAAGCAAATCGGGTTGGGGACGGTCCCCGTCCCGTGTGCTTATGATTAAGCACAAATGAGCGTGTGCTTATTTCAGTTTTTGTGACTAGTAGTACCTAGAATAGTGCCATGCACTTTGTAGGCACTTAGGCCATTGTCTGCTTTTCCACTGTTCTCTTGAAGGTGGGGTCTATATCATCCTTGTTCTGTTCCCCAACTCAAGAAGCCTACCAGTCATTCAGTCAGTCAATCATATTTAATGAGCGCTTACTTTGTGCAGAGCACCGTGCTAAGCACTTGGGAGAGTACAACAGAACAATATAACCGAGAGCCGTCCCCCTGAAGGTGCTCAATAAATGATGGAACAAATGAAGCGCGATTCGTTCCATCCTCGATGCAAATGTCATAGATATTTGGAAATGTCACAATCCATATCAGGTGTATTCTCAGAGTTCTTGTGTGCCCTGACATTTGGAAGAGATGTAAGTATTTGCTGAAAAAATGTTGAGCTTTCTGTTTATGGAAAAATGAGATCATTAGAGAACACCCTCTCATCTGTAGGTGGGAGCATAAATGATGCCCAGGAAAAAGCAAGGCAAATTAAATGGATCTGTTATTTTGGCAGGCCGGCTCACGGCATTTGTTCAGTTGGTCTCGATTCACCAATAGTCAGTGGCTGGCAATCTGACAGAGTTCATAAAGTTGGGATCTCTGTGAAATCAGAGGCAGAGTAATGCATTTTTACAGCCTGGTTTAGAAGAAAAAGTCTCCATTTGCAAAGAAACAGTAGTAATAATGAAATCAATCACTCAGTTTTATTTTTTGAAAGCTTCCTGTACTAAACCCTTGGAAGAGTACTGTATAACAATATCGAGACGTATTCCCTGCCCACGACAAGCTTACAGTCTAGAGGGGGAGGCAGACATTAACATAAATATGTTAATGAATAAATACGATGAATAAAGGAGCAAGTCAGGGAGCTGCAGGAAAGAGTGGAAGAAAATGAAAAGAGGGCTTAGCCAGGGAAGGCCTCTTGGAGGAGATGTGCCTTCAATAAGGTTTTGAAGGAGGGGAGAGTAATTGTCAGATGTGAAGAGAGAGGATGATCCAGGCCATCCCTCGAAAGGCCAAGAAGTTTTATTTCCTCACCTGAAATCTGGAAATCATATCTCTGCCTTGTGGCCTTCCCTGACTAACCCCCGATTTCCCCAACCTATTTATCCACTCTCCTGCATTGCCTATACACTGGGGTCTCTTGCTCCTTAAATACACCCCCAGAACCCACAGCACTTTGGTCCATATCCTCCTTTTCTTCTGTTTCCCCTATCTGTAATGGAAAGGGGAGGATGTAGAAGCAGTGCAACGTTTTCCCCATCATTGTTTGCACTTCATTAAGAATAAACAACTTTGACATTTTCAGAGTTCCTGGCTTACTTAGAAGTACCCAGCCTTGGATTCTAATAATAATATTTAGTACATTTGGGGACCATTTCATATTTAATACACTTTTCCCAAGCTTCCTATAGGGTAGATTTAGAATTTAGACCTTACAATCAATCAATCCATGCTGTTTATTAAGTGCTTACTGTGTGCAAAGCATTGCACTTTGAGCTTGGAAGAGTACAACACAATCGAGTTGGTCGATATTACTGCTGGCCAGAAGAAGCGTGCAGTCTGGAGGGGGAGATAGACATGAAAATGAATTACAGATGGAGGAAGTAGTATAGGGTATGTACGTAATTGCTGTGGGGATGACTGTCAACTGCTTAAAGGGTGCAGATCTGAGAGCCTAGTCTGGGAAGGCTTCTTGGAGGAGATTTTGGGATGGCTCTGAAGGTAGCGAGTGGAGTGGTCTGTTAGATATGAATGGGGAGGGCGTTCAAGGCCGGAGGAGGACGTGGGCAAGGGCTCAGCCGTGGGATAGATGAGATTGAGGTACATGGAGTAGATTGGTGTTAGAGGTGCAGAGTGTGTGGGTTGAATTGTAGTAAGAAATCAGAGAGGTAAGTAGGGTGGAGAGAGCTGATTGAATGCTTTAAAGCCAATGGTGAGGAGTTTCTGTTCGATGCAAAAGTGGATGGGCAACTACTGGAAGTTTTTAAGGAGTGGGGAAACACGGGCTGAACTTTTCTTAGGAAAACGATCTGGGCGGCAGAGTGAAGCGTGGACTGGAGAGGGGAGAGACAGGAGGCAGGGAGGTCAGTGAGGCTGCTGAAGCTGTAATCAAGGTGATATACGATCAGTCCTTGGATCAGTGTGGTGGCCGTTTGGATGGAGAGGAAAGGGAAAAGTCTAGCGATGTTGGTGTCTAGATGATATGGATATCATTCACCCCCTCCCTGATGGATAATCCGTTCACGCATTCTGTGTACGTGCCGACATTCTCATCACTACCGTGCCGTCATTTTTATTTGGGTTAAATCATCAAAGCAGCAATTCCCAGGGGGTCAGCATCCCTTCTGTAAGCATAGAGTCTTTTGGCATCAGGCTACATTCACAGTCGTTAGGTTTTGTTGTCATATTGAAACAGGAAATGTGGGCATCCAACTAGTGAGAAGCAGCGTGGCTCAATGGAAGGAGCATGGGCTTTGGAGTCAGAGGTCATGGGTTCAAATCCCGGCTCAGCCGCTTGTCAGCTGTGGGACTTTGGGCAAGTCACTTAACTTCTCTGCACCTCAGTTCCCTCATCTGTAAAATGGGGATTAAGACTGTGAGCCTGTCGTGGGACAACCTGATCACCTTGTAACCTCCCCAGTGCTTAGAACAGTGCTTTGCACATAGTAAGCGCTTAATAAATGTTATCATTATTATTATTATTAGTGGGAATTTGGAGGTAGAAATGCTTCACCACTTGCCTGCTGGGTGACTGTGGGCAAGTCATTTAACTTCTTTGTGCCTCAGTTTTCTAATCTGTAAAAAGCAAAGTCAATATCTGTTCACCCTCCTGTTTAGACTGTGAACTCCATGTAGGGCAGGGACTGTGTCAGATCAGATTATCTTGCATCTGCCCCAGTGCTTAGATCAGTGTTTAGCATATGGTAAAAAAGCACCACAGTTATAATTATTACTATTATTATCCTCTTCTAATGGAAAGGCCAATTGCTGTAGCAATGGCTAGTCTTTCTGGTACCTGAGCTAATCTGATTTCCCCATTTTCTATGCGAGGGGTAGCAACGAGACTATTGCAGAGTCGACAGAAAATTAGTTCACAATCCATAGGAATAGAAAGGGCTTTCTCTGCTTTCTGTCTTCCTGGGGTAACCGTCCTTTTCTCTGAAACATCGAGGTTCAGGTCGGTGCGACACCGGTCGGTTTTGACCTTTATTCAGCTATTTATTTCTAGTCTGGTTTCTGACAGGCCTTTGATAAGGGAGCTGCCACTCCAAATCAAATTAAGTCGGAAATTAAGCAGGTGTATGCGAGTTTTCTTTTTAGCACTGTCTTTGCTCATGAGGCTTTCAGGACCAGAAAACGCCTTGTGACAGGTGACACTAATGCAGTAAGGAAGAAAAATTTCCCAGTAAACAGCCACACCAAGTGTTTGAGGATGAGATATAATGAAGCACAAGAGGCACCACCTTTACAGATAGGAACAGGAACTATGACCATTCCAAATGACGAATCAATTCGTCAATGGTTTGATGAATCAAACCATTGGCTAATTTACCCCAAGAATGGCCGGAGTCCCCATTTTAAAAAGCAGCTCACATCCTTGAGTTCGTCTGTGGCTTTAGGAGTCCCTTATTCATTCCTTCATTCATTTAATCGTATTTATTGAGCGCTTACTTTGTGCAGAGCACTGTACTAAGCGCTTGGAAAGTACAATTCGGCAACAGATAGAGACAATCGCTACCCAACAACGGGCTCGCAGCCTAGAAGGGGGAGGCAGACAACAAAACCAAACAAGCAGACAGGCATCAGTAGCATCGAAATAGATAAATAGAATTATAGATATATCTATAACTAGCCTGCTGATGTTAGCGGAAGGATTGAGGAGAAAGAACAGCAGCCAATGTTTTGAGAAAAAGAAATCCACAGGGCAATGCATAAGTGAAATCCTATGGCAAATTAGGTGGGGAATCCTCAGGGTGGGGCATTTGTTTCCAGTGCTTAGAATAATGCTTCGCACATAGTGAGCACTTAACAAATGCCATTATTATTATTATTATTGTTATTTATACAATAATGCTATTCACCCAAGGAAAGCCTCCCTTCCAATAAAGTATTATTTGCATCCAAAAGGGTTTAGGCCCGCTTCTTTGGCCACTGCCACGGGGATCTGGAGTAAGCTCTAGATTGTAGATAATAGACTGTGAGCCCATTGTGGGCAGGGATTGTCTCTATTTGTGGCTGAATTGTACTTCCCAAGTGCTTAGTACAGTGCTCTGTACACAGTAAGCACTCAGTAAATATGATTGAACGAATGAATGAATGAAACCAGACTGTAGACTAGACTATACAGTCCCTCTGCAGTGGCGGAAGCAGCGTGGCCTGCTGGATAGAGCCTGGGTTTGGACCTGGGTTTGGGCATTTATTTATTTATTTTATCTGTACATATTTATTCTCTTTATTTTATTTTGTTAATATGTTTTGTTTTGTTGTCTGTCTCCCCCTTCTAGACTGTGAGCCCACTGTTGGGTAAGGACCGTCTCTAGATGTTGCCAACTTGTACTTCCCAAGCACTTAGTACAGTGCTTTGCACACTGTAAGCACTCAATAAATACGATTGAATGAATGAATGACCCCGGCCTGTGTTATCTTGGGCAAATCACTTCATTTCTCTGTGTCTCAGTTACCTAATCTGTAAAATGGGGATTAAGACTCTGAGCCCCATGTGGGACAGGGACCGTGTCCAACCCGATTTGCTTGTATTCACCCCAGTGCTCGGCACAGTGCCTGGAACATAATAAGCCCCTAATAAATACCACAGTTATTATTGTTATTGTTAGTGTTATTATTATTGTTATTCCTTCTAGACTGTGAGCCCACTGTTGGATAGGGGTCTCTATATGTTGCCAACTTGCACTTCCCGAGCGCTTAGTACACTGCTCTGCACACAGTAAGCGCTCAATAAATCATCATCCATCAATCGTATTTATTGAGTGCTCACTGTGTGCAGAGCACTGTACTAAGCGCTTGGGAAGTACAAATTGGCAACATATAGAGACAGTCCCTACGCAACAGTGGGCTCACAGTCTAAAAGGGGGAGACAGAGAACAAAACCAAACATACTAACATAATAAAATAGAATAGATATGTACAAGTAAAATAAATAATTAAATAAATAGAGTAACAAATATGTACAAACATATATCCATATATACAGGTGCTGTGGGGAAGGGAAGGAGGTAAGATGAGGCGGTGGAGAGGGGGACGAGGGGGAGAGGAAGGAAGGGGCTCAGTCTGGGAAGGCCTTCCCCACAGCACCTGTGTATATGTATATATGTTTGTACATATTTTTTTTTTACTCTATTTATTTATTCATTTAATTTATTTGTACATATCTATTCTATTTTATTTTGTTAGTATGTTTGGTTTTGTTCTCTGTCTCCCCCTTTTAGACTGTGAGCCCACTGTTGGGTAGGGACTGTCTCTATATGTTGCCAATTTGTACTTCCCAAGTGCTTAGTACAGTGCTCTGCACATAGTAAGCGCTCAATAAATACGATTGATGATGATTGATTGATTGATTGATTGATTGGTGACAGTGAGGACACTGTTGGAAATGACAACTTTCATGCCTCTGCCCTCATCCCTGGCTCTTCTATTCTCGCTTCCAGGTAGCAGGCACAACTCTTCACTGGAGAATAGCCGCAGCCACGTGGCGAGGGACAGGTAAGCTGGAACCCCCACCCCACTGCATGGGGCTCACACTTCCCCACCATCTTCTTTACCTGATCCTAGCAGAGGGACCGCTCCCCCCTTGCCTCCCTCTCCCTCCCACCCTCTGCCCCCGACCGCGTGATAACCCTGGCGAGTGGCATATTCCTCCCACCTTGGCCCAACTGTGCTCTCTCAAATGCTAGTTCAGTATTTCCTGGGGCTCCTTTCATCCCCAGGTCCCTCTGACAAGATGACGCTGACCTTCAGTAGGCGAGACTCTGAATCATCGTGATCCTTTTCAGGCTTTAACTTCAAACTCATTCGACGCTAAGGATATTAGCCTTTGGAAAAATCTGCCATTCCCCTTGTCTCTCAGAAGCTGCCGTTCATGATTTTAATGTTCCTCTAGTCATTCTGAACTATCAGAACACGGCTACCCTCTCCTTCCCCTGACTCTTCCCACCGAGAGACATGACTCCCCACTGGGGACAAATGATGAGTGGTACGCTTAGCAGACATCAAGTTTGCTCCCCGGTTTCCTATCGCCTGGGCCATCGTGGCTGCCCCTGTTCACTTGGTTTTAAATTATCTGTCCTGACAAAATCTCGTAGAACAAATTAAAATGATGTTGCTTTTCCATTCCTCTCTGGTCCTTGGCCGTTTTGTTTTTTTTTATGGTATTTGGTAAACGCTTACTATGAGCCAGGCGCTTTTCTAAGCAAGTTAATCAGATCCCACATGGGGCTCACAGTCTTAATCCCCATTTACCAGATGAGGTTACTGAGGCACAGAGAATAATAATAATAATAATGATTGTATTTGTTAAGCACTGTATGGGCTAGACACTTTTCTAAGAAAGTTAATCAGATCCCACATGGGGCTCACAGTCTTAATCCCCATTTACCAGTTGAGGTTACTGAGGCACAGAGAATAATAATAATAATAATGATTGTATTTGTTAAGCTCTTACTATGCGCTTACTTAAGCACTGTATGGGCCAGGCACTTTTCTAAGAAAGTTAATCAGATCCCACATGGGGCTCACAGTCTTAATCCCCATTTTCCAGATGAGGATACTGAGGCACAGAGAATAATAATAATAATAATAATAATTATGATTGTATTTGTTAAGCTCTTACTATGCGCTTAAGCACTGTATGAGCCAGGTACTTTTCTAAGCAAGTTAATCAGATCCCACATGGGGCTCACGGTCTTAATCCCCATTTTCCAGATGAGGTTACTGAGGCACAGAGAATAATGATAATAATAATAATAATAATAATGATTGTATTTGTTAAGCTCTTACTATGCGCTTAAGCACTGTATGAGCCAGGCACTTTTCTAAGCAAGTTAATCAGATCCCACATGGGGCTCACAGTCTTAATCCCCATTTTCCAGATGAGGATACTGAGGTACAGAGAATAATGATAATAATAATAATAATAATAATAATAATAATAATAATGATTGTATTTGTTAAGCTCTTACTATGCGCTTACTTAAGCACTGTGTGGGCCAGGCACTTTTCTAAGCAAGTTAATCAGATCCCACATGGGGCTCACAGTCTTAATCCCCATTTTCCAGATGAGGATACTGAGGCACAGAGAATAATAATAACAATAATAATAATAATAATGATGATGATTGTATTTGTTAAGCTCTTACTATGCACTTACTTAAGCACTGTTCTAAGTACTGGGGTAGATACGAAGCCATCCGGTTGTCCCCTATGGGGCTCCCGGTCTTAATCCCCATTTTATAGATGAGGTAACTGAAGCACAGAGAAGTGGAGTGACTTGCCCAAGGTCACACAGCAGATAAGTGGTGGAGTCGGGATCAGAACCCACGTCCTCTGACTCCCAAGCCCGTGCCCTTCCCACTAAGTCGCACTGCTTCCCCACACAATTTCCTGCTCGCGGCCTCGTTCCCCGTGGCCACGAGCCTTCCTTTAGGGAAGGCTGGGAACGTGCCTCCAAATGTCTAAATTCTCTGAGCATCGCAGCCCTCAGGGCTGCTGGCTTCATTTTTAGAGATTCGGTCTGCCGATTGAACACAAGGTGAAAGTATCTCCTTGTCTCGAAGGGCAGCTGAGGCAAGAAAGCATCTCTCAGTGCCAGCTGTGGTGGCCTGATCCTTTGTTTTCTTTTAATTTCCTTCCGATACCATTGTAACCCACCCAGAGGACTGTGCAAATACATCCGCTGCTCTCTCTGTGCAACAGAAAAGCATTCGTGCGGGTGTTAGGTTGGTTGGGAGGGTGGAGGAGGGGTGCTGCGATTGTCTTTTCTTATCCTTGTCTCCCCATGTTTCCCTGTGTCTGGAAGCACGGCTGGATAGCTCGATAATCCCAGAGGCTATTTTACAGAATCCGATTCAGTAATGGACCGTGAGGTGTCCGTTGGGATTTGACATCCAGAGAAGGGAGATGATGCCGAGACGACCCCTAGCTCAGAAACCTTAGGCGACATGGTCACAGCTTTGGATTTCAACCCACTGCCTAGGAGCTGGCTCCGGGAGTGTCACCTGCAAAATGGCTCCAGTGACTTCATTTGGCTATCCTGACTCTGCCGCTGGTCAGCTGTGTGACATTGGGCAAGTCACCTCACTTCTCTGGGCTTCAGTTCCCTCATCTGTAAAATGGGGATTAAGACCGTGAGCCCCCAGTGGGACAACCTGATCACCTTGTAATCTCCCCCCAGCGCTTAGAACCGTGCTTGGCACATAGTAAGTGCTCAATACCAACATTATTATTATTATTATTATTATTAAAGAAGGCTGCCGGCAGACAACAGGGCTGAACGCAAGATGAAGGACAGTCCACCTTTCCGATGTTCGGATTGTGACCGACGGTTACGCACTCTGCCGGGAGCCGATCTTTTCGAAGGAAAGCTCAGCTGTAGCCGGAGTTTGGTTAGAATACTTCTCTCCTTCCTTTGTACGCTGTGCTCCCATGTCCCCCGGTCCGGCCTCTCTGCCCGTTTGTCCCACGTCATCCCCCGGGCCTGGAATGCCCTCCCTCTGCCCCTCCGCCAAGCTAGCTCTCTTCCTCCCTTCAAGGCCCTGCTGAGAGCTCACCTCCTCCAGGAGGCCTTCCCAGACTGAGCCCCTTCCTTCCTCTCCCCCTCGTCCCCCTCTCCATCCCCCCATCTTACCTCCTTCCCTTCCCCACAGCACCTGTATATATGCATATATGGTTGTACATATTTATTACTCTATTTATTTATTTATTTATTTATTTTACTTGTACATTTCTATCCTATTTATTTTATTTTGTTGGTATGTTTGGTTCTGTTCTCTGTCTCCCCCTTTTAGACTGTGAGCCCACTGTTGGGTAGGGACTGTCTCTATGTGTTGCCAATTTGTACTTCCCAAGTGCTTAGTACAGTGCTCCGCACATAGTAAGCGCTCAGTAAATACGATTGATTGATTGATTGATTTCCACTTCTCACTGAACTCACCCCTCCCTGACGCCTCCGCAGCCCATTCCGGCCCTTCGGCGCTCCAGGGTCTTAGTGTCCTCTGCCACCAACCCCGTCTCAGACTCTGGGAGAGCCAGTGGAGTCAGGGTCCGTCTGCACCACTGCCCTCGGTCCCATATGAGAACTCTCGCTCTAGCAGATTTGTGCAGGTGGAAAATAACGAAGGCCTTTGGTTCTCTGCTAAGCCCTTTCATCCCCTGCTTTGTCCAGCTCTAACTTGGAAACCCGAACACGGGAAAGCCACGTTTGGCCTAGTGGGAGTCCGAAAGACCTGGGTTCTAATCCTGGCTCCGTCGCTTGTCTGCTGGGTGACCTCGGGCAAGTCGCTTCACTTCTCTGGGCCTCAGTTACCTCATCTGTAAAGTCAGGGTTAACACCGTGAGGCCCACTTGGGACGGGGACTGTGTCCAACGTGATCTGCTTGTATCTCCCCCAGTGCTTGGCACGCAGTAAGCGCTTAGCAAATACCGCTGTTATTATTATCACCTGCAGTGAAAGAACATAGAGGTGAGGAGAGGGAGAAATATTCCTGACAGCTGTATGTGTGATAATTTATTGTCTTCAAGTACCAAATCCTCCAAGTTTTAAGTGATTTCGAAAGGTTTTCTTAGAGTTTAATGAAGCTAAGATATATTTGGATATGAAAAACAGAAAGGAACTTTTCACCTCTTAAGAACAAGATACAGACACTGGATGCTTCAGAAATAATCATTTAAAAATTTTTTTAAAAAAAACTTTCCCTTCCAGAACTGTAGACTTGAGTACACTGGGGAGTTGTGAGTCGGGTTCATTATCCTTCTGAAGAATTTTGGTTTCAGTATTAAAAATCAGGTTTCTTGGATCATGCAAAGAAGCCTTTGAAGTAATCCTACTTGGCATTTCGAAAGCCTCCTTCCAGGTTTCCCCAAGAGTTCTCTGAAGAGTTATCTGGGAGGGGGTAATGAATGGAATCACTTCCATTCCCTGAGCCTGGGGGAATAGGGAAAGTGACGAGGTGACTCAACAAGGTTAAAGAATCGGTGGCCCAAGTGCTTTACAGTTAGCAGTAAGGAGTTTCTGTTTGATCCAGAGTTGGATGAGCAACCACTGGAGGTTCTCGAGGAGTGGGGAGACATGGACTGAACGTTTCTGTAGAAAAATGGTGTGGGCAACAGTGTGAAGTGTGGACTGGAGAGGGGAGAGACAGGAGGCAGGGAGGTCAGCAAGGAGGCTAATACAGTAATTAAGGCAGGATAGGATAAACGTTGGATTTAACGTGGTAGCAGTTTGGATGGAGAGGAGAGGGTGGATTTTAGTGATGTTGTGAAGCACTCAGTCCCCTGGACCCCTCCTACCTTACCTCTCTGCTTTCCTTCTAGAACCTGCCACTTGTCAGCTGTGTGACTTTGGGCAAGTCACTTAACTTCTCTGTGCCTCAGTTACCTCATCTGGAAAATGGGGATTAAGACTGTGAGCCCCACGTGGGACACCCTGATCACCTTGTAACCTCTCCAGTGCTTAGAACAGTGCTTTGCACATAGTAAGCGCTTAATAAATGCCATTATTATTATTATAACCCAGCTTGCACATTTCGCTCCTCTAATATCAACCTACTCACTATATGTCCATCTCATCTATCTTGCCGTCGACCTCTTGGCCACGTCCCGCCTCTATCCTGGAATGCCCTCCCTCTTCATGGGCTACAGACAATTAATCTCCCCACCTTCAAAGCCTTATTAAAGGCACATCTCCTCCAAGAAGCCTTCCCTGACCTCACCTTCATTTCCTCTTCTCCTCCTCTTTTCTGTGTCACCCTTGCACTTGGATTTGCTTGCTTTATTCACCTCTCCCCCAGCCCCACAGCACATGCAAATATATATCTCTCTATATATATATATCCATACATTATTTATATTAATGTCTGTCTCCCCCTGTAGATTGAAAGCTCAGTATGGGCAGAGAATGTGTCTACCAACTGCATAATATTGTACTTTCCCAAGTGCTGTACACCGTTAGCGCTCACCTTCATCTCCTCTTCTCCTCCTCCTTTCTGTGTCACCCTTGCACTTGGATTTGCTCCCTTTATTCACCTCTCGCCCAGCCCCACAGCACATGCATATATATATATATATATATCTCCATACTTAATTTATATTAATGTCTATCTCCCCCTCTAGATTGTAAGCTCAGTATGGGCTGAGAACGTGCCTACCAACTCTATAATATTGTACTTTCCCAAGTGCCATACACAGTAAAGTCTCAATAAATATGATTGATTTTAATCCCCACTCTGCCACTTGTCTGCTGTGTGACCTTGGGCAAGTCACTTAACTTCTCTGTACTTCAGTTACCTCATCTGCAAAATTTGGATTGTCTATAAGTCCCATGTGGGACATGGACTATGTCCAGCCTGATTATCGTGTATCTATCCCAGCACACAGTAGCATCTGGTACATAGTAAGCGTTTAAAAGATATCATTTAAAAAAGAGAATAGAATCCATAGATGTTTCTTGGTTTGATCCTCCCTCCCTCATCCTACGTGGCTGCTGGTTGTGATAGTCAGTGGTGTTGTCTAGAGTCTTGGGAACGTACGGCATCAGGGATCGGTATTCCATCCCTCCCTATTATCCTTCTTCTGTCCCCTCCCCTTCTCCGTGCTCTTTTAATAATAATTACAATATTTGTTAAGCGCCTACCATGTGCCAGGCACCGTACTAAGCGCTGGGGTGGATGCATGCAAATCCGGTCGGACGCAGTCCCTGTCCCACAGGGGCTTGCAGGCTTAATCCCCGTTTTTCAGATGAGGAAACTGAGGCACAGAGAAGTTAAGTGACTTGGCCAGGCCTCACAGCCGACAGATGGCGGAACCAGGATTAGAACCCATGACCTTCTGACTCCCGGGCCCAGTCTCTATCTACTAGGCCATGCTGGTCCTCACTCTGTTCCTTTAGGGCCGAGTCCACCCGACCCATTCAGTGACACCCGAAGTAGCCCCCCAACTCTGCCTCCGCTTCTGGAGATGGGAGCAGAGATTGAACTTTGGCCATAGAGGCCGCAGGAAAGAGGTGAGATTAAGTGCTTAGTACAGGGCTCTGCACACAGTAAGCGCTCAATAAATACGATTGATGATGATTATGCAGTAACTGGAGCAGCATTGTCAGAGGAGAGGCAGACATTTTGGTTTACAATGAGCCGTGAATTTTGACGTCAGCATTTGTCAGGGGCAAATACGGTCTTCTCTCGGTTCTCTGCAGGGGATTTTAGATCAGGGGGAAAAAAAAGGGAGCGAGAAGGGTGTTGCTGCTTAAATCCAGGATCTCTACCGTTGGGTATTCTCCTTCCTGTTTGTTTGTTTTTGTGGGAATCTCCCAGAAGCATCTCTCCTCTAAGGACAACTAGAGCGAGCCATTTCTCAGCAACTCCCGGTGCCAGTGGGATGGAAGAGAATCACTGAGCTGTGAGAAACCGAGACCTTCAATCGCCTGGGAGGTCGTGTTGAGGCAGCGTGGAAAAGAGGCATTCACCGGCAGGAGAAAAGATGATTGAAAGCCTCATCTGGACCCCCGTGGCTCTTAAAAAGTAGCTGGGGATCTATGATGAGCATTTCTATCACAGAGGGATCATTTCACAGAAACCACAAATCCGGGCCAAAGGAGAGTCCATTTAAAAGGGAGTCCAACAATGGCTGCTTCACAGTAGGAGGACCGTTGAATGGACCAGCTTCCTCATGAACTATATTAAGTTGGCTTACGTAGCTGTGGCCTGCTGGACTCACTCTGACCCTCTCCCTTTCTAAGGGGGCCTAGCCACATCCAAATGCTAAAGCTCCCTTTTAGTGTTCTTTATATACTTTGTCACCTTCCTCGACGGGGACACGAAAGCAGAGCGAAAAACCGAAACCTAAACCCGGCTCGTCATCAGCCGGTTGACTCCGATTCTGGAATTTACCTGATCTGGGCAGAGCCCAATTTCCTGAATGTCCTAGTTCCTATTTACTTGGAGAAGTGACCCAGCAAGGAGTGACCCATGTAGGAAATGATGTCGGAATATCCCCGGGGCAGCGGTCGGGGTAGGGGGGCAGGGGCGGCTCTCCTGCCTCCGAACCCTCTGATAAAGCGGTACAGATAGCCTAGCCCTCAGGCCTGTATGGAGGGAAGCGTATGTCCGCTGTGGTCCAGAGGAATCCTTCCACTCTCACCCTTGGAAGCCCCTCAGCCAGTACCTTCCTTGCAGGTTTTCCTCTGTCTGTGAAAAATCAAACCCCCAGATCCGCCGCAGCAGTGGGATTCCCCCTCTAGACTGCGAGCTCGTTGTGAGCAGGGAACGGGTCTGCTGTTCTAACGTCCTCCCCGCAAGCGCTTACTACGGTCCTCTGCACACAGTAAGCTCTCGACAAATCAATCAATCGTATTTATTGAGCGCTTACTGTGTGCAGATAAATGCGAAGGAATGAATGAAAGAATTCCCCCCATCTTCCAAACGGGGTCGGTCCTGCGGGGCTTGACCCCAGTGCCCGGCCAGCCGCTGTCCTTGGCGATACCAGCAATGGGACTAAAGTGGCAAATGTTCAGTGGCGGCCTTCCTCGTCCCTGTGGAATTCCCTCTTTTCTGCTTCATGGGGTAGGCAGGCTGATAGAGAGCTCAGCTAGAAACATGAGCTGGCAAAGTAACCCAGCTCAGTGAAAAACACACACTCTCTCCCCCCCCCCCCCCTGCCTCCCAGTGCACTGGCATCCTTATGCCCTTCCAGCACCCATCCCCGTATCCCCCAAATCGTCAGCCGCGTGACCTTGGGCAACTCACTTAACTTCTCCGGGCCTCAGTTACCTCATTTGGAAAATGGGGACTGAGACTGGGAGCTCCACGTGGGACCGGGACCGTGACCAACCCGATTTGATTGTATCCACCCGAGCGCTTAATACGGTGCCTGAAACATATTATTATTAATAATAATAGTAACAGTGTTTGTTAAGCGCTTACTACGTTGTAACAGTGCTTGGCACACAGTAAGCGCTTAACAAATACCATTATTATTACTGTTCTAAGCGCTGGGGCAGCTAGAAGGAGGCCTTCCCAGACTGAGCCCCCTCCTTCCTCTCCGCCTCCTCCCCCTTCCCACCCCCCCGCCTTACCTCCTTCCCCTCCCCACAGCACCTGTATATATGCTTGTACGGATTTATTACTCTATTTTATTTGTACATATTTATTCTATTTATTTTATTTTGTTAATATGTTTTGTTTCGTTGTCTGTCTCCCCCTTCTAGACTGTGAGCCCACGGTTGGGTAGGGACCGTGTCTCTAGGTTGCCAACTTTGGACTTCCCAAGCGCTTAGTCCAGTGCTCTGCACACAGTAAGTGCTCAGTAAATATGATTGAATGAATCAGGTTGTCACATGTGGGGCTCCCGGCCTTCCTCCCCACTTTCCAGAGGAGGTCACTGAGGCCCGGGGTCACCCGGCTGATGAGGGGCGGAGGCGGGATTCGAACCCACGTCCTGGGACTCTGAAGCCCGGGGCCGAGTGGGCAGTGCCCCCTGGGCCTCCCGGGCTCTGAGGTGGGCCCAGAGGGGGCTGGTCTGTGGATGGATAGAGGGATGAAGGGTCATTCATTCATTCGTTCATTCATTTTCAATCGTATTTATTGAGCACTTACTGTGTGCAGAGCACTGGACTAAGCCGCTTCTCTGCCAGGTGACCTTGGGCAAGCCACCTCACTTCTGTGGGCAGACTGTGGGCCTGCTGTTGGGTAGGGACCATCTATGTATGTTGCCAACTTGCACTTCCCAAGCGCTTAGCACAGTGCTCCGCACACAGGAAGTGCTCGATACCTGTGTGTCTTGGGGCAAGTCGCTTCGCTTCTCTGGGCGTCAGTTCCCTCATCTGTAAAATGGGGATGAAGACAGTGAGCTGCTCCCCGTGGGACAACCTGATCACCTTGTCACCTCCGCAGCGCCTAGAACAGTGCTTTGCACATAGTGAGCGGCCCACGTCCTCCCCCTGGCCCGGAATGCCCTCCCTCCGCACGTCTTCCTCCCTTCAAAGCCCTCCTGAGAGCTCACCTCCTCCAGGAGGCCTTCCCAGGCTGAGCCCCCTCCTTCCTCTCCCCCTCCTCGCCCTCCCCATCCCCCCCCCGCATCTTACCTCCTTCCCCTCCCCACATCACCCGTATGTCTGCATATATATGTCTGTACGGATTTATCGCTCTATTTTACTTGCTCGTATTTATTGTATTGTGTGAGTATGTTTGGTTTTGTCGGCTGTCTCCCCCTTCTAGGCCGCGAGCCCGCCGTTGGGTAGGGCCCGCCTCTCGATGTCGCCGACTTGTCCTTCCCAAGCGCTTAGTCCAGTGCCCCGCACACAGTAAGCGCTCAATCAATACGGTTGATGGATGGATGGAGAAGCCTTGAGGGCGGGGGGGGGGGGGGGGACCCCGTGGGCCCGTGTGCCCGTGTGCCCGCCTCCCGGCTGCCGCATCATCCCGGCCCCGCCCGCCCGCCCTTCCCTTTAAATCCCGCGGGCGCCGCACCCTGCGCTCCGCACCCCGGCACCCCTGCACACCGACCGACGGCCGGCTGCGGGCCCGGCGGGCGGGCGGGCAGGAGGCGCCCCCGACGGCTCGGGCGGCGGTGGCAGCCTCTCCTCTCCCCCGCCCCGGCCCCCCGGTGCCCGCGGGAGCCCCGCACCATGCCCCCGCTGCCCCCGCTGCCCCCGCTGCTGCTGCTGCTGCTCGGACTCCTGGGCGCCTCGGCGCCGGCCGGTGAGCGGGGGGCGCGGGGGGCCGGGGTCGGTCGGTCCAGCAGGTCGGTGGTGGCTGCCCCCTCCTCCTCCTCGATCTCCTCCTCTTCTCCCTCGTCCTCCTCCTCCTCCTCCTCCTCCTCTTCATCCTTCCCTCCTCCTCCCCCTCCTCAATCAATCAATCAATCGATCGATCGGGTTTATTGAGCGCTTACCGGGTGCAGAGCACTGGACTAAGCGCTTGGGAAGTACAAGTTGGCAACATATGGAGACGGTCCCTACCCAACAGTGGGCTCCCTCGTCCTCCTTTTCTCCCTCCTCCTCCTCTTTTTCCTCCTCCTCCTCCTCCTCCTCTTCTTCCCCCTCCTCATCCTCTTCTTCCCCCTCCTCCTGCTCTTCCCCTTCCTCCTCATCCTCCTCATCATCCCCCTCTTCCTTCTCCTCCTCCTCCTGCTCTTCCCCCCCTCCCCCTCATCCCCCTCTTCCTTCTCCTCCTGCTCTTCCCCTCCTCCTCATCCCCCTCTTCCTTCTCCTCTTCCTTCTCCTCCTCATCTTCTTCCTCCTCCTACTCTTCCCCCTTCTCCTCTTCCTCCTCCTCCTCCTGCTCTTCCTCCTCCTCCTGCTCTTCCTCCTCTTCTCTCTCCTCCTCTTCCTCCTGCTCTTCCCCCTCCTCTTTTTCCCCCTCCTCCTCTTTTTCCCCCTCCTCCTCTTTTTCCCCCTCCTCCTCTTTTTCCCCCTCCTCCTCTTTTTCCCCCTCCTCCTCTTTTTCCCCCTCCTCCTCTTTTTCCCCCTCCTCCTCTTTTTCCCCCTCCTCCTCTTTTTCCCCCCTCCTCCTCTTTTTCCCCCTCCTCCTCTTTTTCCCCCTCCTCCTCTTTTTCCCCCTCCTCCTCTTTTTCCCCCTCCTCCTCTTTTTCCCCCTCCTCCTCTTTCCCCCCTCCTCCTCCTCTTTTTCCCCCTCCTCCTCCACTTTTTCCCCCTCCTCCTCCTCTTCTTCCCCCTCCTCCTCCTCTTCCTTCTCCTCCTCCTCCTCCTCTTTTCCCCCCTTCTCCTCCTCATCTTCCTGGATGAGCTGGAGACCTGAGACATTTGGGGAGGGGCGTCACGGTCTTCGGAAGACGGAAGCGCATTTGGGGACCACTCCCCCTTTTAGACTCCCCCTTTTAGACTGTGAGCCCACTGTTGGGTAGGGACTGTCTCTATGTGTTGCCAATTTGTACTTCCTAAGCGCTTAGTACAGTGCTCTGCACATAGTAAGCTCTCAATAAATACGATTGATTGATTGATTGATTGATTGATCTTCCTCCTCCTCTTTTTCCCCCTTCTTCTCCTCATCTTTCTCCTCCTCTTCACCTTCCTCCTGCTTTTCCTCCTCCTCATCTTCCTCCTGCTGTTCCCCCTCCTCCTCTTTTTCCCCCTCCTGCTCCTCCTCATCTTCCTCCTGCTCTTCCCCCTCCTCCTCCTGCCCTTCCTCCTGCTCTTCCCCCCTCCTCCTGCTCTTCCTCCTCCTGCCCTTCCTCCTGCTCTTCCCCCTCCTCCTCCTCCTCATCTTCCTCCTGCTGTTCCCCCCTCCTCTTTTTCCCCCTCCTGCTCCTCCTCATCTTCCTCCTGCTCTTCCCCCTCCTCCTCCTGCTCTTCCTCCTGCTCTTCCCCCCCTCTCCTGCTCTTCCTCCTCCTGCTCTTCCCCCTCCTCCTCCTGCTCTTCCTCCTCCTCCTCCTGCTCTTCCTCCTCCTGCTCTTCCTCCTCCTGCTCTTCCTCCTGCTCTTCCCCCCTCCTGCTCTTCCTCCTCCTACTCTTCCTCCTGCTCTTCCCCTTCCTCCTCCTGCTCTTCCTCCTGCTCTTCCTCCTCTTTTTCCCTTCTCCTCCTCCTCCTCATCTTCCTCCTGCTCTTTCCCCTCCTCCTGCTCCCCCTTCTCCTCCTGCTCTTCCCCCCTCCTCCTTTTCCCCCTCCTCCTCCTTTTCCCCCCTCCTCCTCCTTTTCCCCCCCTCCTCCTCCTTTTCCCCCCCTCCTCCTCCTTTTCCCCCTCCTCCTCCTTTCCCCCTCCTCCTCCTCTTCCTTTTCCTCCTCCTTTTCCCCCTCCTTCTCCTGTTCCTTCTCCTCCTCCTCTTTCTTCTCCTTCTCCTCCTCCTCTTCCTTCTCCTCCTCCTCCTCTTCCTTCTCCTCCTCTTCTTCCTTCCCCTCCTCCTCCTCGTCTTATTCCTTCTCCTCCTCCTCCTCATCTTCTTCCTCCTCGTCTTCTTCCTCCTCTTCCTCATCTTCTTTCTCCTCTTCTTCCTCCTCCTCATCTTCCTCTTCCTCCTCCTCATCTTCCTCTTCCTCCTCCTCATCTTCCTCCTCCTCCTCCTCATCTTCCTCCTCCTCCTCATCTTCCTTCTCCTCCTCCTCCTCGTCTTCCTCTTCCTCCTGCTCTTCCTCCTCGTCTTCCTCTTCCTCCTGCTCTTCCTCCTCCTCTTCTTCTTCCTCCTCCTCCACCTCCTCCTCCTCCTGAACCCAGGGGACCGAGGGACAGACAGAGGGACAGTCAGGCAGTCAATTAGTCAGTGGACCTGCCTCGGTGTTGCTCATTTCATCTTGGCACAGCAATGAAGACAAAATATCCAAGGATGTATATATTAGTATACTGAATGCACCACTTCCTATCTACTAGGCATTCCCCAACATAGATGTGAACAAGCTTACGTTTCGTTTTGATTCATAATTACAGTATTTGTGAAGCGCTTACTATGTGCCGAGCACTGTTCTGAGTGAAGTCTCAGTCCCCATTTTACAGATGAGAGAACTGAGGTACAGAGAAGTGAAGTGGCAGAAGTGAAGTGAGTGGCAGAGTCGCGATTAGAACCCCAAACCAGGGCTATTTCCACTGAGCCACGCTGCTTACTAAATTAGCTGTGTAATTAGGGTATTTGTTAATGACGGTATCTGTTAAGCGCCTCCTTTGTACCCGACACTCTGCTAAGCACTAGGCCGGACACAAGCAGATCAGGTTGGATACAGCCCCTGTCCCACCTGCGGCTCACAGTCTCAATCCTCATTTTCCAAATGAGGTAACTGAGGCAGGGAGAAGTGAAGCGACTTGCCCATGCTCTATTGAATATCCCTCACGTCTATAAATATCTATAATCCATTTCTGGAATGATCTAGGTCTAACCTCGTTTCAATAACGGAAGAAACAACAGTGTATATTTCACCTTTTATACAGTACCCTGAAAAGCAACGCAAATCAGACAGTGGACCCAGTTTGGGAACAAAACCTAAGACCAGCTGACTTCCGATTTGAAAATGAGGTCTCACATGATCATTTCATTTACGCGTGTGAGTGCGTGTAGGTGTGCTTTGCCGACTGAGTTGATTCTTTTTTTTTTAATATTTTCAGTCTCTTTTTGGAGTCTCTAAAAACGTCATGTGAATCTAAAACAGCAAGATCTGTTTAGGCTCTTAATCGGCGCGTGCATGTGTGGGTGAAAGGGAGGGTATTTATATGAGATAATACCGGTCCAACCAAATATATTTTCTTTTTTCTGATGCTGAAAGGCCACTCCCTATACTAAGACTGGAAATGTTTCCTCCTGGAGGTGTATTCCACCTGTCGAGGGCTTTGGCGGGGAGGGGGGAGGATTTTTTTGTTTCTTTTTGTGAGTCTTTTACACATCTTATCGCCGGTGGCGGCAATGAACTATTTTCTAACTAGGACGGACCGATTGATACCTGGTGGATGAACAGTTTTGCGGGCGGGGAGAAGAGAACTATTAAGTTTAGACTTGGAGGGAGTGCTTGCAAAGTACACATCATTTCATGTATGTGGTCCTTGTGAAGTATCCTGAAAACAGCGTGAAGGGGCACGCTTAGTGGATAGAGCACGGACTTCTCTGGGCCTCAGTTACCTCTTCTGTAAAATGGGGTTAAGAGTGTGAGCCTCATGTGGGGCAGGGACTGTATCCAACCTGATTAGCCTATATCTACCCCCTTGCTTAGAACAGGGCTTGGCACTTAGTAAGTGCTTAACAAGTAGCATAATTATTATTATCATTGAACAGGTATGCTAGGTACTTGATTAGATAAATGCGTCTTTAAAAATGGGTGCTAGTTAAGTAGTTGGAATCCTGCTACAATCCTGCTATAAACCACAGCAACAAATTGAATCCCTAATCTCAGGTTAAAATGTGATTTTAGAGTAATAATAATAATGGCATTTGTTAAGCGCTTTCTATGTGCCGAGCACCGTTCTAAGTAGGTAGTTGGGTTGTCCCTCGTGGGGTCACAGTCTTAATCCCCATTTTACAGATGAGATAACCGAGGCACAGAGAAGTCAAGCGACTTGCCCAAAGTCACACAGCTGATCAGGGGCGGAGCCGGGATTAGAACCCCATAACCTCTGACATCCCAAGCCCGGGCTCCTTCCACTAAGCCATGCTGCTTCTGTGCTTTTCCTCCAAGAAACTTGAGCAGTGGGTGAGATGGTAATGGAAACTGATGGAAGAGAATTGAAGAAGTTATTGGGTTCAGCCTACCTGCCTTCAGTCAGTGTTACACGTAAACCTCGAAGAGAGATAGGTTTTTCTCACAATCTTTCTTCAAAATCTCCAATCTTCGCAGACTTCCGTGCTGAGTTCCATTATCTCCTCCACCATTACTTCACTGAGTATCCAGTCTCTGCTAGGGACTGTCTAGAACAGATGAAAGGCGCAGAGATTGTTTTCCAAAAGCACACATTATCTTCTCGGGAAATTTCATCATTTCTTTGATGATCTTCCCACACAAAAGCTGTTGACAATTATGAATACTAAGGTCAAAATCAGAAAACATCTCTTTCCTACAGTTCTCAAAAACGTTGAGTCCACCATCTGTTTGCTTCCTCTACGGTACAATTGTTTTTCTTTCCCTAGAAGTTTCCTTAGTCTAGCTTTATGTAAGATTATGAAAATGCATGGGCTAAACATGAAAGAGGTATCTTGGGGAATGAATCTTTCATAAATCGCTTTGATTTATTTATTACCTGACCCTGGTTGTAGATAAAACTCAACGGAAATTTGCATGTCATTTGGAAATCAAAGAATATCGAATGTGTGTTTCCCCGGATGGCATTGAATTTCCTTCCTGACGAATAACAAAGACCTTCAGCCCTGTTTAGGGAGTAGCACCCAAAGGAAGGGTGGGAGGCCTGTATCCCAGAGAAATGAAGTGATGCTGCATAAATTAACATTTTGGATGAGTTTGTTGCTACAAGAAATACAACATTAACGTAGACCTGGTTAGGCAGGATAGTATTATTCTGGCATCTATCATAATTAACTAGAGTTTTTAAATTGTGCTAAGAATCTACCTCCGTGATTAAATGTAAAAGTGGGATAACAAAATCCATTACAAAATAACTTAAGAAGGTTGGCTGAAGCTGATTATCATGGGCCGTTTTAATTTTAATGATGAATAATTACTTGGGCCTTCCAACCGGATAAGAGAAACCAACTGCCCGGCAGTGTGGCCTAAGTCAGAGGACCTGGGTTCTAACCCTGTTTCTGCCACTTGGCTGATGTGTGATCTTGGGCAAGTCACTTCACTTCTCTGGGCCTCGGTTACCTCATCTGTAATATGAGGATTCATTTAAACTGTGAGCCCGATGTGGGACAGGGACTGTGTCCAACCTGATTATCTTGTTTCTATCCCAGCACTTAGTATGGTGCCTGGCACGTACTAAGTGTTTAGCAAATACCATTTTTGGGGGGGGGTGGGGGTGGAGAGTGTTTCTAAATTCCAGTCATCCCTGGGATCAAATGGAGCAAATTGGGAATCATCCCTCTAGACTGTAAGCTCCTTGTGGGCAGGAAACATGTCTACCAAATCTGTAATATTGTACTCTCCCAAGCGCTTCGAACAAATTTCTGCCGCACAGTAAGTACTCAATAAATACTACTGATCGACTGATCTTCGGGATATCCCCCAGTAGCGTGAGCCCAGCAAACTGGAACCCTAAAACCAGGTTAGAGATATGATACTTTACTTCCCGAAACTGGAATGGGGCCAGTCCTCCCATGTCAAGTGGCACCTTCCCTAGGGTTTTCAGCGGCTCGGTTGATGTATAATTGCTGATAATGATCTGAATTCAGGCATTGCGAGATAGCGGATCCAACATCTCAGTACCGGTGCCTTAGTTAGTTGCAGCCTTGCAAATAAGGCACTTGCCCTTGGGTAAGTATCAATTTGTTGGACTAGTCAGTGAAATTAGGCAAATGATGGGTGGGTGAATTGGTTTGATTTATTGGTGCCCTGGTTTCAGGGGTGAGAACCCCGGGGATTGTGCCTTTCTATTCTCGGGCCTCCCAGTCTCCCTTCAAAATCTTAAACAAATCACTCACCCCTCCATGCCTCAATCTCTCCAACCTTTCAGGGTGTATTTTATGACCGTACTGTGCCTGTGAAGTGATTAATAGCCTGTTAAGGTGACTGTGAGCCCGTTGTTGGGTAGGGACTGTGTCAGTTGCCAAATTGTACTTTCCAAGTGCTTAGTACAGTGCTCTGCACACAGTAAGTGCTCAATAAATACGATTGAGTGAAAAAATGAATCCAAAAGGTGGCTCAACAAGTACTCAAGAATTAGACACATACACACAAAATATGCAGATATGCAAAGCAAATCAAAATTGGTCCAGAAGCAGCTCTACCAAAGTCACAAAAATGAAAGCTTTAGAATTTTTTCATTGTGGGCAGGGAATGTGTCAGTTATACTGTTGTTTTGTACTCTCCCAAGCGCTTAGTACAGTGCTCTGCACACAGTACGTGCTCAATAAATACAATTGATTGGCAAGGAGATTTCAGTCCGGGCCTCAAATCAGGCCGCATCTCATGGACTGTCAAGTCCATGACCTTATTTCAGCAGTGGTAACCACATCCTCTCGGTACAGTGCACTGAACTGAGCCCATCAGATAAAGAAGGGGCACATTTGTAAAGTAGGGACACATTTGCCGCTCACCAGGAACTTTCTAATGGGAGAGACAAACGTAAAGCTCTAAAATCTTTAGCTTTCTCATTAGGCAGAGAGGAGGAACTGGGAACAACCCCCCCTCCTCCCCTTGTGTGGCTTCCTTTTCTAAGGTCAGAGAATCCCTAGTTCAAGCTGGTCTTCATTTGAATCAGTTGGACGGTGAATGCCTGGGAAGGGAACTGCAAAAGCTCCGTGGGAAAAACTGCATGAGATAATTGATGGGGAAGGAAAGGGGCTCCTTCAATCAATCAGTGGTATTTATTGAGCACTTACTGTGCGGAGCACTGTGCTAAGCTCATGGGCGAGTACTAGATAACAGAGTTGGTAGGCACGTTCCCCTCACAGTCTAGAGGAGGAGCTTACAGAGGGGAGGACTACAGGATTATTCTAGGAGAAGGAAAGGGGCTTCTTCTGGCATGACATTATTCTGGGCTAGCATCCCAGTGCTTAGAAAATTCTAGTTGGAACAAAGAGATGAACAATTTATTCCTCCAAAGGTTCCCCTCTCCTCCCCAAGTCATAGATTCCCTAGTTTGGAAGACTTCCAAGCCATAGATGTCCTAGTATGGAAACACTTTATGGTATTTATACCATATGGTATGGTAAGCGCTTAGTACAGTGCTCTGCACACAGTAAGCACTCAATAAATACGATTGATTGATTATTTCCGTAAAGTAGAGGAGAGAAGGGCATCCAGAAGAGTTGAAGAGGTTATGCTGTTTCTGTTCTATCAGTGGTGATGATGATAACAATCTCACGCTTGGTGATAACTTAGAATGGTGTAGTTTATCTGGATGAATGTGGTTCAGATATAATTGATGTACAAAGCAGTTTATACTCAGTCCGCAATTCATATAGGTATGTATCTATGCCATTCCAGCAGATATGAGACTATTTTATAATCCTCTAGACTGTAAGCTCATTGTGGGCAGGGAATGTGTCTGTTGTATTGTACGTTTTTTTAAAATGGTACTTGTTAGGCATTATCAAAGCGGACACAGTCCCCATCCCACATGGGACTCACAGTCTAATTGGAACATGTGTTCTAATCCTGCCTCTGCCACTTATTTGCTCTGTGACCTTGAGCAAGTCACTTAACTTCTCTGTGCCTCAGTTTCCTCAACTGTAAAATGGGGACTCAATACCTGTTCTACCTCCTACTTAGACTGTGAGCCCCATGTGGGACACGGACATGGACATGATTTGTATTGTGTCTACCTCAATGCTTGGAACAGTGCTTAACAAATACTTTTAAAATACCCTTCTGCCCCCATTAACCATCAGGGCAGGTGTTTATAGAGGGAATGACTCATTCAATCAGTAGTATTTATTGAGCATTTACTTTGTGCTAAGCCCTTGGAAGAGTACAATAGAGTAGTTAGACACAATTCTTTCCCTCGAGAAGTTTATAGTGGCAAATACTTTTAAAATACCGCCCCGCCCACCCCCCCATTAACCATCAGGGCAGGTATTTATAGAGTGAATGACTCATTCAATCAGTGGTATTTATTGAGCATTTACTTTGTGCTAAGCCCTTGGAAGAGTACAATAGAGTAGTTAGACACCACTCTTTCCCTCGAGAAGTTTATAATGGGCGGGCGTGGGGTGGGGGAGAGGACCCACATAGAAACAGAGAATCAAAAGAAAACTCTGTGTGCCATTAGCCTGATTCCCATCGGAGAATCAACGTGTGGAAAGCAAGGTAACAAAGGCCGAAAACTTCCTGAATCATAGTAAATTAGGTTACCACTTATACTGTCCGTGGTTTAGTGGAAAGAGCACGGGCTTGGGAGTCAGAGGAGGTAAATTCTAATCCCGGCTCCACCACTTGTCCGCTGTGTGGCCTTGGGCAAGGCACTTAACTTCTCTGGGCCTCAGTTACCTCATCTGTAAAACGGGGATTAAGACTGTGAGCCCCACGTGGGACAACCAGTTTGCCTTGTATCTACCCCAGCGCTTAGAACAGTGCTTGGCACATTTGTTTGGTTTAACAAATACCGTAATAATAATAATAATTGAGAATTAAGAATGTGTGTTAACAGCTTCCATTATGGACAGATCAGCTATATTCTGTTTGAAAGATCTTGAATGAAAAGATCTGTAGGAAAATGAGATCATCTAACTGAAAGCTTTCTGAGCTCTTTAATTAGAAAGGGGCTGTGGGTACCAAACCAATTATTTTACTCGCATCTCCTCAAACTCAGTCAATCATTCAGTAAATTAATGGTATTCATCAAGTGCTTACTGTGTGCAGAGCACTGTACTAAGTGCTTAGGAAAGTACAATGCCCCAGAGTTGATGGACACTTTCTTGCCACAAGAAGCTTACGGTCTACAGGGAGAGACGGACATTAAAATAGGTAACAGATAGGGGAAATGGGAGAGAATGAAAATATTTATGTAAATACTGTAACTCTACTCAGATTGATTAAAAAAAAAGATGGTTAAACTAGTTATTGAGCTTGAAACTGCTCTAAGGATGGGGGCAAGGGAGAGAGAAAGAGGGAGGTATTTTTATTTACCTCCTCTGCTATCCCCAGGAAAATCTCCTTGCCTTGCCTCATGTTCAGTCTTCCTTCTGGCTCCAAGCTATCTCCTTCCAGTCTTTCTAACCCACCTCCTCCAGGAAGCCCATCGGGACTAAGCAAGTTCCACCTTTATGTGTGTCTTTGTTATTTATGCGTTCTCTGAAAGTCCCTGTGAGTGCTCTTCTCAATCTACACCCGGCTCTCCTAAAACAAGTTGATTATGGGAATTGCATTTTTGTCAAACTCCACATTAAGGACAATTCAAGCTGTGCTACTCATCTGTTTTCCCACCACATGCATACACCCAAGCCATATCTTTCAATGCCATGTCAGTCAGTATGAACATAAGCTTGCATTGTTAAACATTCCCTATTTTCCCAACAACATTCTAGGTAAAAAGATTCGTGAAAACGTGCGTTATTGCACAAGTGAGTGTATTTCCTTATTTTATCTCCCCAGCAGGCTGAAAGAGCCTTGAGCCCGAAATTAATGGATTACCAAAACTCTGAAACCCATAGAATCTGGGGCAGCATTAGGCAACACAGAAGTATTTGAGGTTTGTCTGACGAGGGGATGGTTCAACTTTAAGCTTCTATAGCGATCTTTCTCTGAGCCAAAAAACTGTTCCCTTTAACAGCGTTTACATGTTTTGTTCATGAAAACGGCAGAAAGAGTGTTTTTCCTCGACGCTAGAGAGTCATAATAAAGTCTCAATTTAAGAAATGAGATTCTCTAACTGCAGGCAAAATGTTTTCTTTCCCAGCCAGGAACTGGCTCTTTTACAAGAGGTAGTCTAAACCCCAGTCACTAACTGACAAACCATAAGAGGAGTTGTCCTCAGTGACAAACTATCATACGTATTTGCATAATTACCCCCCTTCTTTGTATATTTTTTACAACATGAAAACAGAAATGAGGCTATTATGCAGGTCATTGTGAGAATGAAGTCTAGCAATAGGCAGAGGAGGAGAAAAAAGGGAGGAGGAGGAAAGGCAGAGAGAAGGAAGAGGAGGAGAAGCAGCATGGTCTTCTGTGGGAGTCAGAAGACCCTAGTTCTTCTAATCCCAACTCTGCCAATTGCTTGCTGTATGACCTTGGGCAAGCTAGTTAACTGCTCTGTGCCTCAGTTTCCTCAACTGTAAAATGGGGATTAAATACCCGTTCCCCTTCCTACTTAATAATAATAATAATAATGTTGGTATCTGTTAAGTGCTTACTATGTGCAAAGCACCGTTCTAAGCGCTGGGGTAGATACAAGGTAATCAGGTTGTCCCACGAGAGGCTCACAGTCTTCATCCCCATTTTACAGATGAGGGAACTGAGGCCCAGAGAAGTGACTTGCCCAAAGTCACACAGCTGACGTGGCGGAGCCGGGATTTGAACCCACAGCCTCTGACTCCAAAGCCTGTGCTCTTTCCAGTGAGCCACGTGAGCCACGTGTGGGACAGGGACTGTGTCCAACCTGATTAACTTGTATCTATCCCAGTGTTTTGAACAGTGCTTTTCTCATAGTAAGAGCTTAACAGAAGTAATGATAGTAATAGTAAGGGGGCACTTGAGACTCCCCTTCTTCTTCTAATAATAATAATAATAGCATTTATTAAGCGCTTACTATGTGCAAAGCACTGTTCTAAGCGCTGGGGAGGTTACAGGGTGATCAGGTTGTCCCACAGGAGGCTCACAGTCGATCCCCATTTTACAGATGAGGTAACTGAGGCGCAGAAAAGTTAAGTAACTTGCCCAAAGTCGAAGTCTGTTGTACTCTGCGAGTGCTGCGTACAAAAGGAACTGGATGAATTTGCTCCGCTGCCATCCTCACCCTTCTGCTCTTCCTCCTCCTCCTCCCAAGGCCAGCTGTCACTGCTAATGATGAACCAGTAGTACAAAAAAGAGAATTTTGTATTTCTGCCTCAAAAATTGGGTTAGGGCAATTATGCGGTCGAGGCAATTATACAAGTAAAAATGGTATTTTTTTTTTTAAGTTTTTGTGGGTTGACCATACAGTGTCAACGATCTTCTTGTTCTTCCACCCCCAAGTTTAGTTCCCATACGGTACTTGTTACTTACTGAACTCTTTGCTGCTGCTGCTGCTACATCATACTCTCCAAAATGCGTAGTACAGTGCTCTGCACACACTAGATGCTCAATAAATGCGATGGATTGATGGATTCGATGACCTCAAATGTGGAGACCTCAGGATCCACTACATCCAAGTGCTTAGTACAGTGCTCTGCACACAGTAAGCGCCCAATAAATATGACAATGAATGAATTCATTTTAGTTTGCGAGGCTTCGGACCGCCTCCGTTTGTGAAATCAACTCACCACGTTCTCAACTTTTTTTCTCCACCCACCTCAAAAGCTGCCAGTGCTGAACCGGTGGACGGAGGAGACCATGCAGAAGAAATGGTGAGTTGCAATCTCTACTAAGCCCCGCTTTTGGTTTTCTCGCCTCGCAGCCTAAACCTGTTTGGTATCTGAATAATAACCAAGGGTTTCATTCTGAACAGCCCTGTACTGGACACTTTCCATTAACCAGCATTAACGTTAACCAGTCCACATGTGCTTAGTGCAGTGTGGACACCACCGCTAGCTCCAGGATGTCCTCTTGTGGAATCCCGCTAGCGTCTTATGGAGAGGAATCTCATGTTGATTCCATTTATGAATCCCATGGTGATTCCAAAAGGGCATCACAACAAACCATTATCTGGTAGCAGCACAGAGTCCTGCTTTGTTTCCAGGAGTGGTGAACTAAGGAAGGGAGGGAGAGAAGAGCCATCACTGTGGCTTCATGCAGCTTTTTGGTTAACTCAAAGCTGCCTTGGGAGATTTCTCAGTGGTGATGAAGTCATGGGAAAATCCCCATGAAGCATTTTAGTTTTTCAAAAATACCTCAGAAACCAGTCTTGGTCCCGCTTTGCACATAGTAAGCGCTTAATAAATGCCATCATTCTTCTTCTTCTTATTCCCTTCAAAAAAAATCAGTAGTATTTATTGATGCTTATCTGTGCAAAACACTTTACTAAGCACGGAGAGTACAGTCGAGTTAGTAATAATAATAATAATGGTATTTGTTTAGTCCTTACCATGTGCCAAGCACTGTCCTAAATGCTGGGGCAGATACAAGATAATCAGGTCCCACAGGGGGTCGCAGTATGGAGGGAGACCAGGTATTGAATCCTCATTTTGCAGATGAGGGAACTGAGACCCAGAGAAGTTAAATGACTTACCCAAGGTAATACGGCAAATGAGTGGCAGAACAGGGATTAGAACCCAAGTCCTCCGACCCCCAGGCCCGTGGTCTTTCCACTAGACTACACTGCTTCTCTGTAGACACAATCCCTGCCCTGAAAGAGCTTCGATCTAGCTGGAGAGGCAGACACTAAAATAAATTAGAGAGAATGAGGCAACAGAGTTTAAAGATAGTTACATAAGTGTTGCTGGGGTGGTACCCAAGTGCTTAAGGAGTGACTACCTGCCATCACTCCTACTGTTCACCCCCATCCCAATCAAAGGCCAGGGTCTTGTGGAAGCCATTTCCCATTCGCGCCCCCATAGAACCGAAATTTATGTCTCTGCATTCAAATTTCCCATCTAACCCTGGGACTCGTCCAGAGAAGTGTCCGGTTCATTTTCCAGATTCTAATTTGGAAAATGCTTTATTGCTTTATTTATTTATTTATTATTTGCTTTATTTATTTGCTTTATTCCAGGTGACCCGTTGCATCATTGAAGTTCTGTCAAATGCTTTGGCCAAGCCAAATGCTCCTCCAATCGATCCTGGGTGCAGAGAGATCCTGAGGAAGAGTAAGTCCTGTCCCCAGTTCCAGAAAGGGACAATGCTCTCACTCCAGACTTTTGCTCACAATGATGCGTGGACTCTTTTCACAGTTCATTTTAATTTCATAACAAAATCGCTTTTTGCTTCCAGAGCCATTTTTCAAGCACATGAGAATTAAGAGCAGAGAAAATGCCAGATGTAGGATGTTGTCAGGGTGAGACACTACCTTTTATATTTACTAATATTGCATCTGAATCCTTTTATGGAAATACATTATTAGCTGTGACTCTCCGTATTTCCACTCAGAATCGTGATTTGTAACTACAGCAATGAGTTTTGGCAACGTTCACTAACCCCTTGGACTACGTGACTGAACCAAGCTGTGAATCGCTATTTCAGATCACAATTACTATTGTTATTGTCATTATTATTACTATTAGCTGAGGACCTGTATTTTCTGCATGGCACTGTATAATAATAATAATAATAATATTTGTTAAGCACTTACTATGTTCTAAGCACTGGGGTAGCTACAAGGTAATCAGGTTGTCCCACGTGGGGCTCATAGTGTTAATCCCCATTTTGCAGATGAGGTAACTGAGGCACAGAGAAGCTAAATAACTTGCCCAAGGTCACACAGCAGACAAGTGGTGGAGCCGAAATTAGATCCCACGTCTTCTGATTCCCAAGCCCGTGCCGTTTCCACTTAAGCCATGTTACTTCTCTAATAATGATGGTATTTGTTAAGCGCTTGCCACGTGTTCTGTTCTAAGCACTGGGGTAGATACCAGGTAATCAGGGTGTCCCACGTGGGGCTCACCGTCCTAATCCCCATTTTGCAGGTGAGGTAACTGAGGCACAGAGAAGTGAAATGACTTGCCCAAAGTCACACAGCTGACAAGTGGCGGAGTCGGGATTAGAACCCACGACCCCTGACTGCCAAGCCCGGGCTCTTTCCACTAAGCCCCAACATCTCTGCTACTTTCAAAACACTCTGCTGTAGAACCATACTTGCCTTTGGCCACCACTTTCCAGCTTCAGTCAGGTCTGAGAGTCAGCGTGAGAAAAGGCAAATCAATCAGTCATATTTATTGAGGCTTACAGTGTGCAGAGCACTGAGCTAAGCACTTGAGAGAGTATGATGCACCAGACAAGTAGACACCCTCCCTACCCACAATGGCAAAGGATCTCAATTGCTTGTTAAGATTTGGAAAGACAATAAAGCCTAGCAAAGCCTCTAAACAGTATCGATATTTTTTGGATAACAGAGATTCCTGTTGGTTCCTGGAACCCACCGTGGAATCAAATGCAATTTTAGAGACTATCATAAAAAGCGTTCCCGCTTAGCAAAGTCCCCCAAAATTGGTCTCTTTAGTGTTGTTACCCAAAGAGTTTCCACTGGAGATAGTACCTATCTGAAGTTTCAAAGCCCATAAAGCTTGGATCACATTGCACAAAGCTAACATCATTTTCACCCAACTTATTTTAAAATGGGAAACGTTTTAAGTTTCTTCGTGGCTTAAAACAAAAGCTATGCAACTGGAAGTGGCTCCTCGATACGAGGCTTGTGCTTCTTGAATGCATCGCCAATAACTTCAATTTCCTCTTTTGCTTTATCATTATAGATGGCAAACAGGATATCAAAGAGAAGAAGAATGAAAATGAAAACTCAAAAAGTGAAGCAAGACTGTTAAGGGAAGATAATGGGGAAACCCAGGGCCTCACGGATATAGAGGAAGGAAGAAATCCTGTGGATGAAGAAGCAACAAGGAAAATGGAAGAGGAGGAGCAGGAGAAGGGGGGCCAGGGAAGAGACCCCAGCAAGGAAGAAGAGGGAAGAAGGCATCAAGGCAGTCATTACCTTCATGAAGATCTTCTCCATAAAGAGCCCGAAAAATATCAGGGTGAAAGGAGCATGGAGGAAGAGGAGGAAGAAGAGGTAGAAGAGAAATATAAGAAAAACGGGTCTAGTGAAGAAGGAAGCCAAGAGAAGCGTCGTACTGAAGCATCGGAAGAGGTGCCCCAGGCGCTTCCGGACAAAAGATTCCAGGCTAAAAACCCAGATGAGTTTTTAGGTGAATTTAATAGACATTCACAGAGCCACTCTAAGGAGAGAACACACAGCCATGAGATAAGAGACCACAAGAGTGAGGAAGAGGAGGAAGAAGAAGAGGAAGACGACAAGGGGGCCGAAGAGGAAGAAGAGGAAAGCATCAGTGAAAAACAACTGCGTGACTCAAAAAGCCAAGATTCCCTCCGGCACAGATATTCTGAAGAAACAGATGAAAACGAAGAAGCCGTTGCCGAAGTGGCCAAACGGCGGACGAAGCCCAGACACCACCATGGGAGATCCAAATTTGGTGAAAGAAGGCCTCACTATGAAGAGAGAAGAAACACACTGGGGGAGTCTGAGGAATCAACTGAAGATGGGACGCGTTTCTGGGATAAGAGAGGACGCCATAAAAAGAATTACTACGAGGAGCCAGAGGAGGAATCAAATAATCAAGAAGAGAAAAGGAATTATCACAGGGGACCTGCTTCTGAGGATCTGGAGGAAGAAAAACATGGTGGAAGAGGAAGTGAAGAGTACAGCGAGAAGAGACGGCCCAGTGAGGAAAGCCAAGAGGAAGAAGAGAAAAGAAACTACCGCAGTGGAGAAAGTGAGGAGACCAGGTCCTTCTATGATAAAATAAGGCAGCGCAAAGGAGAAGAAAATGGAGGAGAGAGGTCCCATGCTGGAGAGAAGAGACACCATCGAGGTGAGAGTGAAGATGAGCCAGAGAAGCATGACAGTAGGGACAAGGAAAAGTATCCCAGTGAAGACCAGTATTATGTAAGAGAAAACAACGGAGGCGACTCGAGGAGGCATGTTAGAGGAGAGAGGAGAGAGCGGGACGGGAGCCACTTCATTCATAAAGAGAGAAACAGGGAAGAGAAGCAGCACTCGGCGGGCAGTTTTGAGGAAGAAGATTTTGGAAAGCAGCGGCAGAAGGAAGACCGAGAGAGTGAAGAGAGTAGAGAAGAAACAAGGTTTCAAGAAAAGGAATTCAATACCAACCGTGCAGAAAAGAAGGACAAGAGATTAGGGAGTCAGTTCAGCCCTTACTATCAAAATCTCCGATGGAAGAACAGGCCGGTGGAGAAGAAAGACAATCTGGATGAAGAGTTTCCAGTGAGTGAAGAGGAAAGGAGACGTGGCCTAAACGAGCAGACTTACTTCCCAGAATACAACGATTATGACTGGTGGGAGAAGAAGCCACTTGTAGATAGAGTAAATCAGGGGCACGGTGAAAAGAGAAATCTTCCTCGGATCCCCCAGTTGGGTCTGAAAAGGCAGTATAATAGAGTGGACCAACTGGCTCAACTTCTCAATTATAGGAAGAAGTCAGCTGAATTTCCCGATTTCTACAGCTCTGATGAAGAGATGAAAAAGCGTCACGTGATTAAGAATGAAAAGGGAAGCCTCAATCAGAGACCTCTCACAGAGGAAGAGGTACAGTCACTGGACTTTGTTGCACAAATGTAGTCGATATTGAAGACAAATGAGCTAAAAGCCTCTCAGATATTGGGGAGGGGGAAAATTATGGTGAAGAACCACTATACGTACTGCCTTTAGTAATAATAATTATTATTATGGTATTTGTTAAGTGTTTACTAAGTGCCAGGCACTGTACTAAGCACTGGGGTGGATACAAGCAAATTGGTTTGGACACAGTCCCTGTCCCTCACAGTCTCAATCCGTTTTACAGATGAGGTAACTGAGGCACAGAGAAGTAAAGTGACTTGCCCAAGGTCACACAGCAGACGAGTGGCAGAGCCAGGTTTAGAATCCAGGTCCTTCTGACACCCAGGCCTGTGCTCTTTCCACTAAGCCACACGGCTTCTCTACGTGGAGAGTATCTGCCTTAACCAGATTAAAAGACAAATCAAGCAGGAGGCTGTTGGGGTTTGTTTCCTCCTCTGTTGCTCTTCCCCATCCTTATGGGAGGTTCACGAGTCTCCCATTGACCCAGTGGGAGTTTACAGAGTCTAATAATGAGGTAGTGGAGTTGAAGGGGTTGGACCCCCACCTCTGGAATAATTCTGGATCAGGGGAGATAGCAGGGAAGCATTAATATGAATGCTGAAAGAAGGTGAGGCTTAAGGGAGATCTGTGAAAGTCACTTTTTAATCTGCATTCTGGAGTAGCTTGTGGTTGAAGAGCGACAGTCAAGTCCTGGGCTTCCCAAATCATCATCATCAATCGTATTTATTGAGCGCTTACTATGTGCAGAGCACTGTACTAAGCGCTTGGGAAGTACAAATTGGCAACACATAGAGACAGTCCCTACCCAACAGTGGGCTCACAGTCTACAAGGGGGAGACAGACAACAAAACCAAACATACCAACAAAATAAAATAAATAGGATAGATATGTACAAGTAAAATAAATAGAGTAATAAATAAGTACAACCAAATATGTACAACCACATGTCAGCGGCAATAGTGGTAACCCAAGGCTAGAAATCAAAGGTCTCAGAATGGCACTGGGCCAGATTTGTATCTGGCTCTTAACCCCTCCTTGCATTCGACAGCTCAACTACGTTTCTATCTACACAGGAAAAAGAACTGGAAAACTTGGCTGCAATGGATTTGGAACTGCAGAAGATAGCTGAGAAGTTCAGTCATCCCCGAAGAGGGTGACGACCCACTGGGCTGTGGTGCGATACTTCCAAGCTCTGGTAGTGTAAAACTCCTTACGTACATACTCTTCTTGGGAAGTCTTGTTTACCCAAAGACAGAAAATAGAGTTTACTGTTCACTATGTGTAGTGTTTTACACGTCGGAAATGTCTTTATTTTTGTCAGGATGCTATTGAAGTTTGAATAGCATGAATTTTAGCATACAAACGCTCATGCAAGGCAGACATTTTATTATGCTTGTGACAGACCGTGTTACTGCTTTTCAGAATTATATTTATGTCTGTTTGAAATAATAAAATAAAAATAAAAATGCTTCATCTGTCTGAGTTTCTTTTGTCCTGACAAGGTTGAACGTGCCTTGGAGGCTTGGTGAGCACAGACTGGCTTTGGAATAAACAGTGAGAGCTGTTTCCTTCAGCATCCAAAGGCACAGAGTAAAAGTGAGTTCCCGGTTAGGTGTAATACAGATCATCATCGTCATCATCAATCGTATTTATTGAGCACTTACTATGTGCAGAGCACTGTACTAAGCGCTTGGGAAGTACAAATTGGCAACATATAGAGACAGTCCCTACCCAACGGTGGGATACTGCAGTTTTGACAGTGACCACACTAATCACAAGCATTCAAAAATCTCCTTATTAAAATATTCCCTGGAACATCCCTGTAGACTGTTAGCTCCTTGTGGGAAGGGTGGTGACCCAAGTACTTAGGACAGTGTTCTGTAGAGGAAGCACTCAACAAATACCAAGAATCGTTTGATTCTCATTTCACTCATTTACAGTTGATCTAGGCCTTTTTTCCCAAAGGGTATTTGTTAAGGGCTTACTCTGTGTCTAAAACTGTTCATTCAATCATATTTATTGAGCGCTTACTGTGTGCAGAGCACTGTACTAAGCGCTTGGGAAGTAAAAGTTGGCAACATATAGAGATGGTCCCTACGCAACAACGGGCTCACAGTCTAGAAGGGGGAGACAGACAACAAAACATGTGGACAGGTGTCAAGTCACCAGAATAAATAAAAATAAAGCTAGATACACATCATTAACAAAATAAATAGAATAGTAAATATGTACAAGTAAAATAAATAGAGTAATAAATCTGTACAAACATATATACAGGTGCTGTGGGGAGGGGAATGAGGTGAGGGCGGAGGAGAGGAAAAAGGGGGCTCAGTTTGGGAAGGCCTCCTGGAGGAGGCCTTGGTCAGAGGACTTGGGTTCTAATCGTGACTCCGCCACTTGTCTGCGGTTTGACCTTGTGCAAGTCACTTAACTTTTCTGTGCCTCAGTTACCTCACCTATAAAATGGGGATTAAGACAGAGTCCAATGGACTTGTGTTCCACCTGATGATCTTGTATCTATTCCAGCATTTAGTACAGTGCCTGGCACGTAGTAAGCACTTAACAGATTTCATTAATCCAAAAAAAAAAAACTCCCTAAACCAGAGACAAAACGAACTACCTTGGACACTGTCCCTGTCGCGCATAGGGCACGCGGTCTGAGGGAGAACAGGAGAGCTGAGGCACAGAGAAGTTAAGTGACTCGGTCAAGGTCACACAGCAACTATTTGGCATTGCTGGAATTAGAACCCAGGTCCTCTGACTCCTACGCCCGTGCTTTCCCCTAGGCCGTGCTGCTGCTGCTTCTCCTCCTCCTCCAGCCTTCATCATAATAATTATGGTACTCGTTGAACGCTTACTATGTGCCAAGCACTGTTCTAAGCACTGAGGTAGATACAAGCTAGTCAGGTCGGACACAGTCCGTCCCACATAGGGCTCACGCTCTCAATTCCCATTTTACAGATGAGGTAACTGAGGCCCAGAGAATCATTATAAATAAATAATAGATCCATGTGCACCGAGGGGATGGGAGGGAGGATGTTATGTTGCCAACTTGTACTTCCCAAGCGCTTAGTACAGTGCTCTGCACACAGTAAGTGCTCAATAAATATGACAATGAATGAATAATAATTGTGGTATTTAAGAACTTATTGTGTGCCAGGCACTGTACTAAGCTCTGGGATGGATACAAGCAAATGGGGTTTCACACAGTCCCTATCCCAAGTGGGGCTCAAGAGAAGTGACATGCCCAAGAACACACAGCAGACATGTGGAGGAGCTCGAATTAGAACTATGACCCCTGATTCCCAGACCCGTGCTCTGTCCACTAGGCCAAGCTGCTTCTCCACCAATCATCGCCATTAATGATATTTATTGATTTCTTACTTTGAGCAGAGCAATGGACTAAACAACTGGGGGTAGAACAATACAACAGAGTTGGCAGACGCGTTCCCTGCCCACAACGAGCAAACAGTCTAGACGGGAAGACGTTGCCTTCCTTGACCGGCCTTTTCTTTTCCCTGGCCTGTAAGGTCTCCTGTGGAATCTGGGCAACAGTAATAGCTGGTTGGGAACTGGAAAAGGGAGGCCGCTGCTTCCCTTCTGACGGGGAGAAGGTTCCCGGTCTGACCTGAGATGCTCCTGGGAGATCCAGACTTGGGCTCTCTAGAATCAAGGTGCTCAGAGAAGATTAGAGCTGCTCTATGTACAGTGTAGCGTTTTAGGGACCCAGAAATAAGATTTTAGGTCCCTCCAGAATAGAGAATGGCTGTGGGGGGGGGGGAAAATGACCAGCCCCATAAGGTACTGTGTGATCTGCCCCCCTTTTAGACTGTGAGCCCACTGTTGGGTAGGGGCTGTCTCTATATGTTGCCAATTTGTACTTCCCAAGCGCTTAGTACAGTGCTCTGCACACAGTAAGCGCTCAATAAATACGATTGATTGATTGATTGAAAAAAGTTCAATCACCCAGCCAGCTCACCATGTTCTAAGCTAGGTAAGCTCCAATCCAAGCACCAACACATAATGGAAAGAAACAGAACAAGTGGAGGTCACTGTCAACTCACCTTTCTCACATGAGCGCTCACTCCCTTCTCTCCCTCCCAACCCCCAGCTCTTACATACTTCTCTTTATCCTCTATTACTTCCCCCTATTTGCAACTTTAATATGCAGCCACCACCAGAAGGTAAAGCCTTTGAGGACAGGGATCATGCCTATTACTATTAGCAGCTTGGCTAAAATTTGGTTCAGGAATAGGCTGAAACTAATGTCTAAAATGTCTGTTTTTTCATTCATCTGTTTGGATTTTTTTTGTCCATTAATTATAAGGCGGGGGGGGGGGGGCTATCTGATATAGCTTTTCTGACACCTGGATTTATCCATTTTCTTTTAAAAACTGCTACCTGGATAGCTGACTTTTTCACGATAACTCAGCACGTCATGAAAAAAGGTGGTCCACATAACTGGCTGCTCTCAACATTACTCTTAACAGCGGCCCATTATTTTCAACCAAATACCTAGCAATTCTGAGGTTAAATTTACAGATCGGTTCCCGCGAAGCCCCGGGGGCTGTCGGTGCCCAGCCATTGACTCCTTTAACCATTTTCTTACTACTCTGCCTCTGCGGGGTCTCCTTAAGGCAGCACCATAGTTCAAAACTTAGTACAGTGCTGTGCACACAGTAAGTGCTCAATAAATACGACTGAATTTGAACTGATCACTTAAAAATAAATGGAGAAGGCAAGAATCACCCGCCGGATCCCTCAAAGGGGATAGAGCAGGCTATGGGGATTGAGGGGAAAAAGCAAAGCCCTGCAATGCACCAAAACTCCAGCTGCAAGGTGACATGCACCCAGCAGCAGCTCCAAAGGGAGGGATGCTCTGGGTAAAGGAAGCGTGACAAATTGCATTCTTTTTCCAGCCTTTCAATAACATATGGGCCACAGCTTCTTGCTGGCCCACTGTTGCTGAGCATAGTTGAGTCGTGTTTTATTCTCATTGGGTTACCAACTGATTGCGTGGAGCTATTAAGGAGGGTTGTGCGCAGCCTGCAATTGAATCTATCCCAAACCGGCATTTAGCCAACTGGGCTTTGCTAAATATTTTCTGAACCAGCTTTTGTAGATGCACGGATTTTCTTCTGGGGAAACCCACTTTTTAATTGGCTTTAAAAATGTCCAAATTGTAAAAGGTGCCTTGGAAGACGAGGCTGGTTACAGAAACTCTACCATGATTGACTTCGGTCAATCCATCAGTGGTATTTCCTTAGCACTTACTGTGTACTAAGCACTTGGGAGAGTACAGTGCAACAGAGTTGGGAGACATATTCCCTCCCAGCAAGGCACTTACAGTCTAGAGGTCGAGACTGGTCTCCGTACTCAATGTACTAAAATACTTTCGACCTTTCACGGAGGGCAAGCTTTTGAAAGCAAGTGGGCTCCCAAACTGGGACAGTCATGTGGAAATGTTACCATTTCACATTACCAGTATTTGACAGTGCACCTTGCCAAGAATACCATTCTCTGGCTACTCTTCTCTTGGGACTCGTCCACTGAGACCACACCGAAATACTTACTAAATCTAAGAATAATACTGAGAGCGTTCCACTATGCAAATCCTTAAATTAAGTCATACGGAGCCTGTCTTGGGCATCATCTGACCGTTCTTCCTCACAACAGGAAACGCACATGAAGCTCCAAGCATTCACTGCATTTATTGGAGTTGAAGAAAATTTAACAATCTGGTCACGCTAATGCCTAGCAAACCGTAACATCGTACTTTAATGCAGTATTCAAAAGACTAAGCGCATCCAGGCTTTCAAAAATATTTTATATAGAGAACACATTCACTTTTCATATATTCACATTCCCACAAGGGAAAAAATATAAAAGAAACCATTTCTTTCAGCTGTATTATTGCAAGAAAATCCTGATAGTTTTATTTAAAATGACGAAATTTGAAAAAAAAAAAAAACGAGAAAAAACCCCTACCCATTCCACTATACCATGATGATGATGACAGTAAAATAAATATTTATAACTTCCCTGTCTTCAAATATTAAAAATATTAAGAGTCTACATTTCAGCCTCTAAAAAGCATGTAGTACCATAGAGAAAATACTGGAAATTTTTGGTTCTGCAAATTATAACACAATCCCATGTTCTTTAATAGTTAGGACTACTAACAACATGGGAGAAATACATGATGGGTTTTTTCCTATATCTTTTTTCAATATTTCTCTCTGTCAATTTTTCTCAATCGTTTAAAATGTAATTAAAAATAGTTAGGGTCCTATAGTTGAGGAGAGTCAAACACAGAAAACGCTTTTAGTTGCTTCGATTTGTAAGACAATGATTAGGAACCAAATTAACGACCTGTCATTGGCAATCCTCCTGCCTATGGGTTTTGGATTTCTCTGCAGTACGGTGGACCTTGGTTCAAATTCTTCAGGTCAAACGTCCTTCTTAACAGCCAGTTGTTAAAAGAAAAAAAAAAGCTTCTTTTCTAAAATACCTTTAACTCCTTTGTTTCAAAGGGTGATCGACACGTATTTGTCCCCAGGGCATCAGGAGCGATTAGTAATGACACGGAAAGACGGTTTATTACTAATTTTAGCTTCCTGAGACGTTCTTCCAAAGTTAACACTGAGTCTCTTGAACTCTTCGTTTTTTAGATGAGGGCTCCTCCGTCTTCTGTGACTCTAAAGTGCTGCCATCAGCTTTGAGGTTGTCTGTGACCACAGTAATCCCTGAGAGGAGATAGCCCCCACCGCCACTCATGATCAGTTTGGGATGACTTCGATCGGGCAAAACCTGAAACACAGTGGATAAATGTTAGCATTAAGAGAAGAAGAGGAGTCCTACAGCAGTGCACACATTGAATAAAGATTTAAATGAAGCCTATTTTTTGGGGGGGGGGGGCGGTGAAGGAGGGGAGAGAGGGAGAGGAGAATCCCATTATCTAGTGGCTACAGAAGCAGCCCAGTGTCTTCATGGCCTTTTAGTACACTGCATTCCCAAAACACAAGGGAATGTACAACAGTAAAACAGGCAGGGTTGTTTTAGCATCCCTTTGGTGGAGGGGGATAAGAAGATGAGGAAATCTAAGTCTTGGTAGATCTCTGACCATTTGGGGCTGGAAGGGGGCAACGTACACCCATCCCCAGGTGAAGGAAGTCGGGTGGGAGTCGGTGCAGTTTTCTGTGGAACTACTTTTTTTTTGTACAAAAAAGGTGCTTTTCAGTTATATTCTCTGCAGAACCACTGTTCTGGAAAAAAAAAAATCCCCAAGAAGTGAGTTGAATACTACCAAATCCCACCCTCCGGCAAAAGAACTCCACCAAAATAACAGAACAAAAAAAACTAGAATAATAATAATAATGGTATTTGTTATGTGCTTACTGTGTGCGAAGCACTGTTCTAAGCATGGGGGGGGGATATAAGGCGATCAGGTTGTCCCACGTGGGGATCAGTCTTCATCCCCATTTTACAGATGAGGGAACTGAGGCACAGAGAAGTGAAGCGACTTGCCCAAAGTCACACAGCTGACAACTGGCAGAGCCGGGATTTGAACCCACGACCTCTGACTCCAAATCCCGGGCTG